>NW_027195543.1:157500-169327 GCF_038502225.1 Cherax quadricarinatus | reverse complement strand
ATGATAGTAGGTAGTACTTTAAAGGTAATTCTTTAAAGTTAGAATTATAATATAAAATTATAATATAAAAGGGACTAATATAAGTTGTGGTGAACAATAAAGTGGTAATCAAATAATTGCACTAAGGTCTAATATAATGACTTTTGTGGAGTCTATGTTTTGAGTTAGATGAGCTATAGTACAACTAGATTTAATCTAATAATATAACAATACAAATTAAAAATAGCACCAGTCTTTCACTAGTAATTGCAATATGGTCTTATATAATGAATTTGGTATTGACTATAGTACAACTGAGTTTAATCTAATAATATAAAAAAGGCACAAGACTCTCAACTGTAATTGCACTAAGGTGTTATATAAGTTGTATACAAGAATTAGAGTATAACTAGATTTAAATTGACAAGATAAAATATGCAAGTTAAGGTAGCAAAAGAATAAAAAAAGTAGAAAAAAAAGATATATGAGGTAGTTGGTACTAGTTAGCAAAAGATAGTTAAGGGCCTTGAACAATAATATAATTGAAAAATACACTAATTGCACACACAATATAGTCACTAAGATATGAAAACAATCTTAGAGTAGGAATTATAATACAAACTTATAATATAAAAATACAAATTGAAATGGTACTTGCAATTGCACTAGAGTCTGGTATAGGTTGTTGACAAGATCAAGAGTATAACTAGATTTAAATTGACAAAATATAATTCACAATTAAAGTACCAAAAGAATAATAGTAAAAAATAACAATGGTAATGTCTTGGTTATAACATGATAGTAAGAGGGTAGACAGGTACACAGGTACACAGGTACACAGGTACACAGGTACACAGGTAGACAGGTACACAGGTACACAGGTACACAGGTAGACAGGTACACAGGTACACAGGTACACAGGTACACAGGTACACAGGTACACAGGTACAAAGGATAATATAAAGGTTGGAGTTGAATATACAAACTTGAAAATTTGGCAACAAAATGTTATGGGAAGTATAAAATAATGTTTAATGTACAAAAGTAAAATTGACTGGTAGTAAATATGGTGTTTAATAAAATTTTAGTAAATAATAATGATTACAAAAAAAGTGAAAAAGTAATGTTTATTTCATTCAGTATTGCACTGGTAGTTATACTTGAGGTTGTATGGCAGTACAAGGTAATTAAGAGTAATCTAAGATAGTAAATGTGGTATTAAAACAGGTAAAGGTAATTAGACAAGTAATGGTTATTAAATGTCAAAAATGTTAAGAGTAAATTGAAATTTTAGTAAAAATGATAATGACAATGATACATTAGCGTCACAATGATACATTAGCGTCACAATGATACATTAGCGTCACAATGATACATTAGCCTCACAATGATACATTAGCGTCACAATGATACATAAGCATCACAATGATACATTAGCGTCACAATGATACATTAGCGTCACAATGATACATAAGCATCACAATGATACATTAGCGTTACAATGATACATTAGCGTCACAATGATACATTAGCGTCACAATGATACATTAGCGTCACAATGATACATTAGCGTCAATATGATACATAAGCATCACAATGATACATTAGCGTTACAATGATACATAAGCATCACAATGATACATTAGCGTTACAATGATACATTAGCGTCACAATGATACATTAGCGTTACAATGATACATTAGCGTCACAATGATACATTAGCCTCACAATGATACATTAGCCTCACAATGATACATTAGCGTTACAATGATACATAAGCATCACAATGATACATTAGCGTTACAATGATACATTAGCGTCACAATGATACATTAGCCTCACAATGATACATTAGCCTCACAATGATACATTAGCGTTACAATGATACATAAGCATCACAATGATACATTAGCGTTACAATGATACATTAGCGTCACAATGATACATTAGAATCACAATGATACATTAGCCTCACAATGATACATTAGCGTTACAATGATACATAAGCATCACAATGATACATTAGCGTTACAATGATACATTAGCGTTACAATGACACATAAGCGTTACAATGATACATTAGCGTTACAATGATACATTAGCGTTACAATGACACATTAGCGTTACAATGATACATTAGGGTCACAATGATACATTAGCGTTACAATGATACATTAGCGTCACAATGATACATTAGCGTTACAATGATACATTAGCGTTACAATGATACATTAGCGTTAAATTGATACATTAGCGTTACAATGATACATTAGCGTTACAATGATACATTAGCGTTACAATGATACATTAGAGTCACAATGATACATTAGCGTTACAATGATACATTAGAGTCACAATGATACATTAGCGTCACAGATACATTAGCGTTACAATGATACATTAGCGTTACAATGACACATAAGCGTTACAATGATACATTAGCGTTACAATGATACATTAGCGTTACAATGACACATTAGCGTTACAATGACACATAAGCGTTACAATGATACATTAGCGTTACAATGATACATTAGCGTTACAATGACACATTAGCGTTACAATGATACATTAGGGTCACAATGATACATTAGCGTTACAATGATACATTAGCGTCACAATGATACATTAGCGTTACAATGATACATTAGCGTTACAATGATACATTAGCGTTACAATGATACATTAGCGTTACAATGATACATTAGCGTTACAATGATACATTAGCGTTACAATTATACATTAGCGTTACAATGATACATTAGCGTTACAATGATACATTAGAGTCACAATGATACATTAGCGTCACAGATACATTAGCGTTACAATGATACATTAGCGTTACAATGATACATTAGCGTCACAATGATACATAAGCGTTACAATGACACATTAGCGTTACAATGATACATTAGGGTCACAATGATACATTAGCGTTACAATGATACATTAGCGTCACAATGATTCATTAGCGTTACAATGATACATTAGCGTCACAATGATACATTTGCGTCACAGGGATACATTAGCGTCACAATGATATATTAGCGTTACAATGATACATTAGCGTCACAATGATACATTAGCGTTACAATGATACATCAGTGTCACGATGATACATTAGCGACACAATAATACATTAACGTCACAATGATGCATTAGCGTTCCAATGATACATTAACGTTACAATGATACATTACCGTCACAATGATACATTAGCGTCACAATGGTACATTAGCGTCACATTGATACATTAGCGTCACAATGATACATTAGCGTCACAATGATACAGTAGCGTCACAATGATACATTAGTGTCACGATGATACTTTAGCGTCACAGTGATACATTAGCGTCACAATGATACATTAGCGTCACAATGGTACATTAGCGTAACAATGATACATTAACGTTACAATGATACATTAGCGTCACAATGATACATTAGCGTCACAATGGTACATTAGCGTCACAATGATACATTAGCATCACAATGATACATTAGCGTCACAATGGTACATTAGAGTCACAGTGATACATTAGCGTCAAATTTATACATTAGCGTCACATTGATACATTAGCGTCACAATGATACATTAGCGTTACAATGATACATTAGTGTCACGATGATACTTTAGCGTCACAATGATACATTAGCGTCACAATTATACATTAGCGTCACAATGATACATTAGCGTCACATTGATACATTAGCATTACAATGATACATTAGGGTTACAATGATACATTAGCGTTACAATGATACATTAGCGTCACAATGATACATTAGCGTCAAAATGATACATTAGCGTAAAAATGATACATTAGCGTCAAAATGATACATTAGCGTCACATTGATACATAAGCGTTACAATGATACATTAGAGTCACAATGATACATTAGCGTTACAATGATACATTAGCGTCACAATGATACATTAGCGTCACAGTGAAACATTAGCGTCACAATGATACATTAGCGTTACAATGATACAGTAGCGTCACAACGATACATTAACGTCACATTGATACATTAGTGTCACGAAGATACATTAGCGTCACAATGATACATTAGCGTCACAATGATACATTAGCGTCACAATGATACATTAGCGCCACAATGATACATTAGCGTCACAATGATACATTAGCGTCACAATGATACATTAGCGTCACATTGATACATTAGCGTCACAATGATACATTAGCGTTATAATGATACATTAGCGTCACAATGATACATTAGAGTTACAATGATACAATAGGGTTACAACGATACATTAGCGTTACAATGATACATTAGCGTCACAATGATACATTAGCCTCACAATGATACATTAGCGTCACAATGATACATTAGCGTCACAATGATACATTAGCGTCACAATGATACATTAGCCTCACAATGATACATTAGCGTCACAATGATACATTAGCCTCACAATGATACATTAGCGTCACAATGATACATTAGCCTCACAATGATACATTAGCCTCACAATGATACATTAGCCTCACAATGATACATTAGCGTCACAATGATACATTAGCGTCACAATGATACATTAGCCTCACAATGATACATTAGCCTCACAATGATACATTAGCGTCACAATGATACATTAGCCTCACAATGATACATTAGCGTCACAATGATACATTAGCCTCACAATGATACATTAGCGTCACAATGATACATTAGCGTCACAATGATACATTAGCGTCACAATGATACATTAGCGTCACAATGATACATTAGCCTCACAATGATACATTAGCGTCACAATGATACATTAGCCTCACAATGATACATTAGCGTCACAATGATACATTAGCGTCACAATGATACATTAGCGTCACAATGATACATTAGCGTCACAATGATACATTAGCGTCACAATGATACATTAGCGTCACAATGATACATTAGCGTCACAATGATACATTAGCGTCACAATGATACATTAGCGTCACAATGATACATTAGCGTCACAATGATACATTAGCCTCACAATGATACATTAGCGTCACAATGATACATTAGCGTTACAATGATACATTAGCGTCACAATGATACATTAGCGTTACAATGATACATTAGCGTCACAATGATACATTAGCGTCACAATGATACATTAGCGTTACAATGATACATTAGCGTCACAATGATACATTAGCGTCACAATGATACATTAGCGTCACAATGATACATTAGCGTCACAATGATACATTAGCGTCACAATGATACATTAACGTCAGAAATGCTAAACAAGAATTAAAATATCTTGTTTTTAAGATATTTCCGTGTTATAGTTACTGGATCACCTGATATTTCCGTGTTATAGTTACTGGATCACCTGATATTTCCGTGTTATAGTTACTGGATCACCTGATATTTCCGTGTTATAGTTACTGGATCACCTGATATTTCCGTGTTATAGTTACTGGATCACCTGATATTTCCGTGTTATAGTTACTGGATCACCTCAGGTCACAGTAATAAAGTAACTCTCTAAAATAATTGCTCAGTAAATTATATTTGAAAATATCTATATATCAGTATCTTACTTTCGATGTCTTTATTCAATGTCTCTTTAAAACCATTACCAACTAAGTTCATTAATAATTAAGTTCCCGTACTTACTAAACTTTGTTACTTTCTCATCTTTTAAACTTGACAATTAAATATTTCCAATGATCTTGTATCATATAATTTCTAGTTATTATTTATTATCAGTTTTTATTATTACAAGTTTATGAATATTTGGGAAACTCCAGGTTTTATGAAAGAATTTAGAAGTTGCTGAGGAAGTTGAAGTGTAGGATCTTGTAATGTCAGGTTGATGTCTATAAGCAAGTGTATCCTACACAACAATTTTGAAAGTCCTAGAAGCAAATTTTGTAATTAACTGATTTTTTGTAATTATCACAAAATGATGGCCGTAGAGATGGTAGTGAAGATAATAGTTATGTTAATGGTGTTTATATTGGGTGTTGGTGTTGTTTAAAGGTTCAGCAGCTACGGCAGGTTTCCAGGACTCGGTCCAGGAGAGCTGAAGTTACTATCACTCTGGAATTACCACTGTAGATAAACCTTCCCCATACACTGGAGAAAATAAGTACATAGAAGCAGTGGTAATGGATGGGGTGAGGATACTTATGGGTGGTAAGAGATGGAGGAAGAAAGTGAGGAAAGAAGTGGTCAAGGCATCCTCAAAATTTGTTCCAGTCTGTATAAAGGCTGGAAGGCTTTAAACAGTTGGCAGTACCATCATTTAGGATGAACTGTTATATGCAGTGTGGTGGAGTCGCCTAGTCTGTTCGTGGCCCCATGGAAAAGTTTAATGGCTAGAGAAAAATACCATGTATTTAAAAATAAACAGACCCCAAAAACTTCACTGCATACATAGTTCAGTATACTGTTCTCAGTATACTGAACTGAGTACATTATGGTCTCTCTAGTCATCTATCCTAGAGATGGCTTTTCCATGTATTTGCTTACAATATACACTCTTTATCCCCTCCCTGTCTTTCCTTTCTCTTGCATATATTTTCCTTTTCTCCTTCCTTCCTTCATTTTCCCTCTCTCCCCATTTCTTCCGTCCCTCTCCCTTGCTCCCTCCTGACTCCATTCCCTCTCATTACAACCAATTTATGAACAGTATATTCAAATAGCCTTTGTGGAGCCTCTGGCGTCTTATGAGTTCCCCCTGGGAGTTAAGACGCAGCTTTCATCACTCCCCTGCTTCACCAAGCTAGAAAAAACAGACAATACCTGGCTGATAACTTCCAGGTTGACCTCCACCCTGGCATGAGGTCAACCACCATTAACGTGTGTGTGTGTGTGTGTGTGTGTGTGTGTGTGTGTGTGTGTGTGTGTGTGTGTGTACTCACCTAGTTGTACTCACCTAGTTGAGGTTGCGGGGGTCGAGTCCGAGCTCCTGGCCCCGCCTCTTCACTGGTCGCTACTAGGTCACTCTCCCTGAACCGTGAGCTTTATCATACCTCTGCTTAAAGCTATGTATGGATCCTGCCTCCACTACATCGCTTCCCAAACTATTCCACTTACTGACTACTCTGTGGCTGAAGAAATACTTCCTAACATCCCTGTGATTCATCTGTGTCTTCAACTTCCAACTGTGTCCCCTTGTTACTGTGTCCAATCTCTGGAACATCCTGTCTTCGTCCACCTTGTCAATTCCTCTCAATATTTGTATGTCATTATCATGTCCCCCCTATCTCTCCTGTCCTCCAGTGTCTTCAGGTTGATTTCCCTTAACCTCTCCTCTTAGGACATACCTCTTAGCTCTGGGACTAGTCTTGTTGCAAACCTTTGCACTTTATCTAGTTTCTTTACGTGCTTGGCTAGGTGTGGGTTCCAAACTGGTGACGCATACTCCAATATGGGCCTAACGTACACGGTGTACAGGGTCCTGAACGATTCCTTATTAAGATGTCGGAATGCTGTTCCGAGGTTTGCTAGGCGCCCATATGCTGCAGCCGTTTTTGGTTGATGTGCGCTTCAGGAGATGTGCTTGGTGTTATACTCACCCCAAGATCTTTTTCCTTGAGTGAGGTTTGTAGTCTCTGTCCCCCTAGACTGTACTCCGTCTGCGGTCTTCTTTGCCCTTCCCCAATCATCATGACTTTGCACTTGGTGGGATTGAACTCCAGGAGCCAATTGCTGGACCAGGTCTGCAGCCTGTCCAGATCCCTTTGTAGTTCTGCCTGGTCTTCGATCGAGTGAATTCTTCTCATCAACTTCACATCATCTACAAACAGGGACACCTCAGAGTCTATTCCTTCCGTCATGTCGTTCACAAATACCAGAAAGAGCACTGTTCCTAGGACTGACCCCTGTGGGACCCCGCTGGTCACAGGTGCCCACTCTGACACCTAACCACGTACCATGACTCGCTGCTGTCTTCCTGACAAGTATTCCCTGATCCATAGTAGTGCCTTCCCTGTTATCCCTGCTTGGTCCTCCAGTTTTTGCACTAATCTCTTGTGTGGAACTGTGTCAAACGAATTCATGCAGTCCAAGAAAATGCACTCCACCCACCCCTCTCTCTCTTGTCTTACTGCTGTCACCATGTCATAGAACTCCATTAGGTTTCTGACACAGTTTTTTTTTTTTTTTTTTTTTTTTTTTTTGAGTGTGTGTGTGTGTGTGTGTGTGTGTGTGTGTGTGTGTGTGTGTGTGTACTCACCTATTTGTACTCACCTATTTGTGGTTGCAGGGGTCGAGTCCTAGCTCCTGGCCCCGCCTCTTCACCGGTTGCTACTAGACCCTCTCTCTCCCCGCTCCATGAGCTTTATCAAACCTCGTCTTAAAACTGTGTATGGTTCCTGCCTCCACTACGTCATTTTCTAGGCTATTCCACTGCCTTACAACTCTATGACTGAAGAAATACTTCCTACTATCTCTCTGACTCATTTGTGTCTTCAACTTCCAATTGTGGCCTCTTGTTTCTGTGTCCCCTCCCTGGAACATCCTGTCCTTGTTCACCTTGTCTATTCCACGCAGTATTTTATATGTCGTTATCATGTCTCCCCTGACCCTCCTGTCCTCCAGTGTCGTCAGGCCGATTTCCCTTAATCTTTCTTCATAGGACATTCCCCTTAGCTCTGGAACTAACCTTGTTGCAAACCTTTGTACTTTCTCTAGTTTCTTGACGTGCTTTATCAAGTGCGGGTTCCAAACAGGTGCTGCATACTCCAGTATGGGCCTGACATACACGGTGTACAGTGTCTTGAATGATTCCTTACTAAGGTGTCGGAATGCTGTTCTCAGGTTTGCCAGGCGCCCATATGCTGCAGCAGTTATCTGATTGATGTGTGCTTCCGGAGACATGCTCGGTGTTATACTCACCCCAAGATCTTTCTCCTTGAGTGAGGTTTGCAGTCTTTGGCCACCTAGCCTATACTCTGTCTGTGGTCTTCTGTGCCCTTCCCCTATCTTCATGACTTTGCATTTGGCAGGATTAAATTCGAGAAGCCATTTGCTGGACCAGGTGTCCAGTCTGTCCAGGTCTCTTTGAAGTCCTGCCTGGTCCTCATCAGATTTAATTCTCCTCATTAACTTCACATCATCTGCAAACAGGGACACTTCTGAGTCTAACCCTTCCGTCATGTCGTTCACATATACCAAAAATAGCACTGGTCCTAGGACCGACCCCTGTGGGACCCCCGCTCGTCACAGGTGCCCACTGTGATACATCATTACGTACCATGACTCGTTGTTGCCTCCCTGTCAGGTATTCTCTGATCCATTGCAGTGCCCTTCCTGTTATATGCGCCTGATGCTCTAGCTTCTGCACTAATCTCTTGTGAGGAACTGTGTGAAAGGCCTTCTTGCAGTCCAAAAAGATGCAATCAACCCACCCCTCTCTCTCTTGTCTTACTTCTGTTATTTTATCATAAAACTCCAGAAGGTTTGTGACACAGGATTTGCCTTCCGTGAATCCGTGCTGGTTGGCATTTATACTCCTGTTCCGTTCCAGGTGCTCCACCACTCTCCTCCTGATAATCTTCTCCATAATTTTGCATACTATACACGTCAATGACACAGGTCTATAGTTTAGTGCCTCTTTTCTGTCTCCTTTTTTGAAAATGGGAACTACATTTGCTGTCTTCCATACCTCAGGTAGTTGCCTAGTTTCCAGGGATGTGTTGAAGATTGTGGTAAGTGGTACGCACAACATATCTGCTCCCTCTCTAAGGACCCATGGAGAGATGTTGTCCGGTCCCATTGCCTTTGAGGTATCGATGTCCCTTAGCAGTTTCTTCACCTCCTCCTCATCTGTATGTATGTCGTCCAACACTTGTTGGTGTATTCCTTGTGGTGTCCCCATCTGGTCTGTCCCCCCAGAGTCCTTCCTGTCTCTACTGTAAATACTTCCTTAAATCTCGTGTTGAGCTCCTCACATACCTCTTGATCGTTTCTTGTGAGTTCTCCACCTTCTTTCCTCAGCCTTATCACCTGGTCCTTGACTGTTGTCTTCTTCCTAATGTGGCTATACAGCAGTTTCGGGTCAGATTTGACTTTCGATGCTATGTCGTTTTCATACTGTCTCTGGGCCTCCCTCCTTATCTGCGCATACTCGTTTCTGGCTCTTCTACTAATCTCCTTGTTTTCCTGGGTCCTATGCCTCCTGTACCTTTTCCATTCTCTGTTGCACTTAGCTTTTGCCTCCCTACACCTTCGGGTAAACCAAGGACTCGTCTTGGTCTTCCTATTATTTCTGTTTCCCTTGGGAACAAAACTTTCCTCTGCCTCCTTGCACTTTGTTGCCACATATTCCATCATCTCGTTTACTGATTTTCCTACCATTTCTCTGTCCCACTGAACCTCCTGCAGGAAGTTTCTCATACCTGTGTAGTCCCCCCTTTTATAGTTTGGCCTGTCCCCTTCAGTTCCTGTTACCTTCTCCACTTGTAACTCTACTATATAGTCAAAACTCAGAACCACATGATCGCTAGCTCCAAGGGGCCTCTCGTAAGTGATGTCCTCGATGTCTGAACTGCTCAGGGTGAACACAAGATCCAGTCTTGCTGGCTCATCCTCCCCTCTCTCTCTGGTTGTGTCCCTGACATGTTGATGCATGAGGTTTTCAAGTACCACATCCATCATCTTTGCTCTCCATGTTTCGGGACCCCCATGTGGCTCCAGGTTTTCCCAGTCGATCTCCCTGTGGTTGAAATCGCCCATTACCAGTAACTTTGCTCTGCTCGAGTGAGCTCTTCTTGCCACCTCAGCCAGTGTGTCCACCATCACCCTGTTGTTTTCTTCGTACTCCTCTCTTGGCCTCCTGCAGTTCTGTGGTGGGTTATACATCACTCCAATGACTACTTTATGTTCTCCGGACTGAATTGTACCTACAATGTAGTCTCTTTCTCCAATCATGTCCATGCCTTCCATTTCCTCAAATCCCCATTGGTGTTTTATGAGCAGTGCAACCCCTCCTCCCCCTCTACTCCTTCTATCTTTCCTCAGGATCTGATATCCTGTTGGGAAGATTGTGTCTGTTATTATCTCAGCGAGTTTTGTTTCTGTGACTGCTATGATGTCTGGGGATTTTTCACTGATTCTTTCATTCCACTCCTCATGTTTATTCATTATTCCATCCGCATTTGTGTACCAAACCTTTAGTTTCTTTTCTATCATTGTGGTCATGCAAGTATATTGGGGTTGGGGGAGGGAGAGCCTTGGTGGGGGCCTATATGGGGCTGTGGTGTAGGTGGGGTATGTGTTGATGGGGGTGGGGTCAGAATGCCCATAAGGGACAGCTGTTGGGGTGAGGTTTGTGATATGGGGGTTGGTGGCAGAGGGAACAGTGAGTGGGTTGGAGTATAGGTTGCTCAGTTGCGTTGGGAATGTCGCGGGTGGGGTCTTTTGGTGGGAGATTCTGTGGGGTGTGTTTGCCCTTCCTCCTGTGTCTGGGTCCTGCTCATTTTCATTGCTTCTCGTTCCTCCTTGCGTCTCTGTACCCTCTCTTTCAGTGTAGTCCTTTCTTCTTGTGTTCTGTCGCGGTCGAGGTATACTCTCTGGTACCCCTCTTTGTCTCTCAGTCTTGCTTTCTCTTGCAGAATCCTGATTCGAACTGATTCTTCCTTGAAAGTTACTCTGACAGGCCGTATCCTTCCACTCGCAAACCACCCAATTCTCTGAAAATTTTCACCTTGGTCATATTGCCCTCCCCTATTGTTTTCATGATGCCTTCAATCATTTTTTTCTCCTCCTGTTTTATTTCTTCAAAGTTGGCCCCCTTGGCTTCTTCTTGGAGCCCGTACACGACTGCCTCTTTCCTCCTCCCACTGAGTCTCCATCTGCTTCCTCTGAGGCATTT
>NW_027195543.1:2500-152500 GCF_038502225.1 Cherax quadricarinatus | reverse complement strand
CTCCTGGGTCCCTTTGCCTTCTATATTTCTTCCATTCCCTAGCACACTTGGTTTTTGCCTCCCTGCACCTCTGGGTAAAACCATGGGCTCATCCTGGCTTTTTTCATTATTCCTGTTACCCTTGGGTACAAACCTCTCCTCAGCCTCCTTGCATTTTTGTTGCTACATATTCCATCATCTCATTAACTGGCTTCCCTGCCAGTTCTCTGTCCCACTGAACCCCGTTCAGGTAGTTCCTCATTCCTGTGTAGTCCCCTTTCTTGTAGTTAAAATACCGGGCTTCACAAATTATAATGTCCTGGTTTCCCCACACAGTGGGCTCCAAGTGCTTCTCCCTCCACTTGTAGCTCTACTGTGTATTTTCGAAGCTTAAACTTGTACCACATGGTCACTGGCTGGCCCCAAGGGGTCTTTCATATGTGATGTCCTCGATATCTACACTACTAAAGGTGAGGCCTGAATACTAAGTCCAGCCTCCATCATCTTAGCCCTGGGCCCCCATGTGGCTCCAAGTTCTCCCATTCGATCTCCTTGTGGTTAAAGTCACCCATGATCAGGAGCTTTGCCCTGCATGTGAGCTCTTGTGTGTGTGTGTGTGTGTGCCTGTGTGTGTGTGTGCGTGCGTGTGTGTCTGTGTGCGTGTGTGTGTGTGTGTGTGTCTGTGTGCCAGTGTGTGTGTGTGCGTGTGTGTGTGTCTGTGCGAGTGTGTGTGTCCGTGTGTGTGTGTCTGTGTGCCAGTGTGTGTGAGCGTGAGTGTGTGTCTGTGTGTGTGCGTGTGTGTGTGTCTGTACTCACCTAATTGTATTCACCTAATTGTGGTTGCAGGGGTCGAGACTCAGCTCCTGGCCCCGCCTCTTCACTGATCGCTACTGGGTCCTCTCTCTCTCTGCTTCCTGAGCTTCGTCATACCTCTCTTAAAACTATGTATGGTTCCTGCCTCCACTACTTCACTTTGCTGGCTATTCCACGGCTTGACTACTTCTATGACTGAAGAAATACTTCCTAACATCCCTTTGATTCATCTGAGTCTTCAACTTCCAACCAATTGACCTCTGTGTCTGTGTCCCATCTCTGGAACATCCCATCTTGTCCACCTTGTCTATTCCGGTGCAGTATTTTATATGTCGTTATCATGCCTCCCTGACCCTCCTGTCCTCCAGTGTCATCAGGCCGATTTCAACCTTCTTCATAGGACAATCCCCGTAGCTCTGGGACTAGTCTTGTTGCAAAACCTTTGTACTTTCTCTAATTTCTTGACGTGCTTGACTAGGTGTGGATTCCAAACTGGTGCTGCATACTCCAGTATGGGCCTGACGTAAATGGTATACAGAGTCTTAAACGAATCCTTACTGAGGTATCGGAACGCTATCCGTAGGTTTGCCAGGCGCCCGTATGCTGCAGCAGTTATCTGATTGATGTGCGCCTCAGGAGATATGCTCGGTGTTATGCTCACCCCCAGATCTTTTTCCTTGAGTGAGGTTTGCAGTCTTTGGCCATCTAAACTATATTGTGTCTGCGGTCTTCTTTGCCCTTCCCCAATGTTCATGACTTTGCATTTGGCAGGGTTAAATTCAAGGAGCCAGTTGCTGGACCAGGCTTGTAGCCTGTCCAGGTCTCTTTGTAGTCCTGCCTGATCCTCATCCGATTTGATTCTTTTCATTAACTTCGCATCATCTGCAAACAATGACACTTCTGAGTCTATCCCTTCCGTTATGTCGTTCACATATACCAAGAACAGCACAGGTCCTAGGACTGACCCCTGTGGAACCCCGCTTGTCACAGGCGCCCACTCTGACACCTCGTCGCGTACCATGACTCGTTGTTGCCTCCCTGTCAGGTATTCTCTGATCCATTGCAGTGCCTTTCCTGTTATGTGTGCCTGATCCTCTAGCTTTTGCAGTAAACTCTTGTGAGGAACTGTGTCGAAGGCCTTCTTGCAGTCCAAAAATATGCAGTCGATCCACCCCTCTCTCTCTTGTCTTACTTCTGTCACCTTGTCATAAAACTCTAGTAGGTTTGTGACACAGGATTTTCCTTCCCTGAAACCGTGCTGGTTGTCAATTATACACTTGTTTCTTTCCAGG
Organism: Cherax quadricarinatus; assembly: GCF_038502225.1. Classification (NCBI taxonomy): domain Eukaryota; kingdom Metazoa; phylum Arthropoda; class Malacostraca; order Decapoda; family Parastacidae; genus Cherax; species Cherax quadricarinatus. The sequence goes on along the minus strand of NW_027195543.1, from coordinate 150,416 downwards.
TGCCCCACCACTCTCCTCCTGATGATCTTCTCCATGACTTTGCATACTATACACGTTAGTGATACAGGTCTGTAGTTTAGTGCCTCATGTCTGTCTCCTTTTTTAAAAATTGGGACTACATTTGCCATTTTCCATACCTCAGGGAGTTGCCCAGTTTCAAATGATGTGTTGAATATCTTTGTTAATGGCTCACACAATATCTCTGCTCCCTCTTTAAGGATCCATGGAGATATGTTGTCTGGTCCCACCGCCTTTGAGGTGTCAAGTTCGCATAGCAGCTTCTTCACCTCCTCCTTGGTTATATGTACCTCATCCAGCACTTGCTGGTGTGTCCCCCTGTTCTGATTTCCTGGAGACCTACTGGTTACCACTGTAAATACCTCTTTAAATCTTGTGTTGAGCTCCTGACATACCTCTTGGTCGTTTCTTGTGAATTCCCCATCACCCTTCCTCAGTCTGATTACCTGGTCCTTGACTGTTGTTTTCCCCCTGATGTGGCTGTACAACAACGTCGGGTCAGTCTTTACTTTTGATGCTATGTCATTTTCATATTGTCTCTGAGCCTCCCTTCTTATCTGTGCATATTCGTTTCTGGCTCTTCGGCTGATTTCTTTATTTTCCTGAGTTCTCTGTCTTCTGTACCTTTTCCATTCTCTAGTACACCTAGTTTTTGCCTCCCTACACCTTTGGGTGAACCAAGGACTCGTTCTGTTCTTCCCATTATTTCTGTTTCCCTTGGGAACAAACCTCTCTTCTGCCTCCTTGCATTTTGTTGCTACATAGTCTATCATTTCTTATATTGGTTTTCCTGTCAGTTCCCTCTCCCACTGAATGTCTTGAAGGAAGTTCCTCATGCCTGAGTAGTTCCCCCTTTTGTAGTTTGGTTTTTCCCAGCCTATTCCTGCTGCTCTCTCCACTTGGAGCTCAACTATGTAGTCGAAGCACAGAACCACATGATCACTAGCTCCCAGGGGCCTTTCATACATGATACCCTCGATGTCCAAACTACTCATGGTGAATACAAGGTCCAGCCTTGCTGGTTCACCCTCTCCTCTCTCTCTGATAGTGTCTCTAACATGTTGATGCATGAAGTTTTCCAGTACCACATCCATCATCTTGGCTCTCCATGTTTCGGGACCCCCATGGGGCTCCAGGTTTTTGCAGTCAATCTCCTTGTGATTGAAATCACCCATAACTAGTAACTTTGCTCCCCCCATGTGTGCTCTCCTGGCCACCTCGGCTAGTGTGTCGATCATTGCTCTGTTGCTCTCATCGTATTCTTCTCTTGGCCTCCTGCAGTTCTGTGGTGGGTTGTACATTACTGCAATTATCACCTTATGTCCCTCAGACTGGATTGTTCCTACTAAGTAGTCCCTTTCGCCCTTGCCATCCATTCCTTCCATTTTCTCAAAATCCCACTGGTTTTTAGTGAGCAGTGCAACTCCTCCCCCCCCTCTCCTCCCTCTGTCTTTCCTGAGGATTTGGTATCCGGATGGAAAGATTGAATCTGTTATTATTCTGGTGAGTTTTGTTTCTGTGAGTGCTATTATGTCTGGGGATGTCTCTTTGATTCTTTCGTGCCACTCCTCATACTTGTTTGTTATTCCATCTGCATTTGTATACCACACCTTCAACTTCTTTTCTAAGACTGTGGTCTGGGAGGTATATTGGGGTTGGGGAAGTGGGAGACCTGGTAAGGAACTATGGGTTGTTGCTGTGGGGGTGGAGTTTGTAATGTAGTGGGTGGGGGCATTGGATGTGGCATGGGTGTTTTGATTTAGAGTGTTTGGTTTCACTGGGGTTGACCTGGTTGGGAGGCTTCTATAGGAAGTTGTGAGGGAGGCTGTATGTGATCTTCTTCCTGGGTCTGGGATCTCCTGTCTGTCTTGTCCATCCCCTCTCTTTCCTCCTTTCACTTTTGTACCATGTCTCTCAGTTTCTTCCTTTCTTCTTGTGTTCTGTCGCAGTCGATATACACCTTCCTGTATGCCGGCATGTCCCTTAATCGTGCTTTCTCCTGCAGAATCCTGGTCCGAGTCGCTTCTGCCTTGAAGGTCACTTTCACTGGCCGGCTTCTTTTTTTTACAAACCCCCCTATTCTCCGAAAATTTTCCAGCTGGGTCATGTCGTCTTCTCCTATTGCTTTCATGATGCTTTCAATTGCTTTTTTTCCCCTTGTTTTCTTGCTTCATATGTTTCCCCTTCAACTTCCTGGAGCCCATACACAAAGACTGACCTCACCCTTTCATTCTCCCACTGCGTATCCCTGTGTATCCCCTCATTTAATTTGGTTTCCTGCACTGCAGCTTTCCTTTCTTCAGTTTCACTGGCTAATGTACTTTGGCTCAGTGGCCTGTCATTTTCCCTTCTCGGCTTTCCTTGGGCTCTGTTGTTGTCTGTTAGGGCCTCCACATAAAGCTTAGCTCTTTCATTTACTACAGTCTCCTCTGATAGAGCTTCCCCATGCAGTTGTGCCCCTTCTTTCCCTACAGTCCCCTTATTTGTGACTGAGGTAGCAGTCTCTGTTGTCAATCCCAAAATGTTCTTTAGTTCTTTAGGCTGTTTCAGATTTTTCAGTTCCTCTTCTAAACTCTGTATCCTAGCCTCTGCTGATTTGACATGCACCTCCCACTTCCTGCTTTCCATATCTATCCTCTCTTCCATTCTCATGCTAAGTTCTTCTAGTTTCTTTTCCCATTCATGATCTCTTTTTATGAGCTCTGCTGCCCAATCTTCCTTTGCAGCTTCCTCCTCCTGTCCCTTGGTTTTTCTTGTTGCTCTCTGACAACCCATTTTTGTTTTATCCTGATTGCCTCAGAGTGGGAAACCTATTAGTTCTGTATGTTAGGTTAGTAGTGTGTATGTCAGAGTGTGGGGGGGAGGTAGTGGAGGGACTGTGGCTATGTGGGAGAGGGATGGGGAGGGGGAGGGTGAACGAGGGAGGGGAGGGATCAGGGGAAGAAGTGAGATGTCGGTGGTGAGGTGGGGAGTGTATGTGTGAGTCTGGATATGTGTGTGTGTGTGTGTGTGTGTGTGTGTGTAATTTTGTGAGGAATTATGTGTGGGTTTATTATGTACTGAAAGGTAGGTGGCTTGTGCGTTGTAATGTAAGTCTCAGTGGTCCTTTGTTGCCCACAACTTCTTGTGACCTGACCCCCAACCTCCAGAGGTTTGACCGGCACATACTTACAGTGTGTGTGTGTGTGTGTGTGTGTGTGTGTGTGTGTGTGTGTGTGTGTGTGTGTGTGTGTGAGTGTGTGTGCGTGTGTGTGTGAGTGTGCGTGTGAGTGTGCGTGTGAGTGTGCGTGTGAATGTGCGTGTGTGTGCGTGTGAGTGTGCGTGTGAGTGTGCGTGTGAGTGTGCGTGTGAGTGTGCGTGTGAGTGTGCGTGTGAGTGTGCGTGTGAGTGTGCGTGTTAGTACTCACCTAACTGTACTCACCTAATTGTGGTTGCAGGGGTCGAGACTCTGCTTCTGGCCCCGCCTCTTCACTGATCGCTACTGGGTCCTCTCTCTCTCTGCTTCCTGAGCTTTGTCATACCTCTTCTTAAAACTATGTATGGTTCCTGCCTCCACTACTTCACTTGCTAGGCTATTCCACTTGCTGACAACTCTATGACTGAAGAAATACTTCCTAACGTCCCTGTGACTCGTCTGAGTCTTCAGCTTCCAGTTGTGACCCCTAGTCCCTGTGTCCCCTCTCTGGAACATCCTATCTCTGTCCACCTTGTCTATTCCCCGCAGTATCTTGTATGTCGTTATCATGTCTCCCCTGACCCTTCTGTCATCCAGTGTCGTCAGTCCGATTTCCCTTAACCTTTCCTCGTACGACATTACGACATTCCCTTGAGCTCTGGGACTAGCCTTGTTGCAAACCTTTGTACATTCTCTAACTTCTTGACGTGCTTGACCAGGTGTGGGTTCCAGACTGGTGCTGCATACTCCAGTATGGGCCTAACATACACAGTGTACAGTGTCTTGAACGATTCCTTATTAAGGTATCGGAACGCTATTCTCAGGTTTGCCAGGCGCCCGTATGCTGCAGCATTTATTTGGTTGATGTGTGCCTCCGGTGATGTGCTCGGTGTTATGGTCACCCCAATGTCTTTCTCCCTGAGTTAGGTCTGTAGTCTTTGTCCACCTAGCCTATACTCTGTCTGCGGTCTTCTTTGTCCCTCCCCAATCTTCATGACTTTGCATTTGGCTGGATTGAATTCGAGAAGCCAGTTACCGGACCACATGTTCAGCCTGTCCAGGTCTCTTTGCAGTCCTGCCTCATCCTCGTCCGATTTAATTCTTCTCATCAACTTCACGTCATCTGCGAACAGGGACACTTCAGAGTCTATTCCTTCCATCATGTCGTTCACATATATCAAAAATAGCACTGGTCCTTGAACTGACCCCTGTGGGACCCCGCTCGTAACATGCGACCACTGTGATACCTCTTCAAGTACCATGACTCGTTGCTGCCTCCCTGTCAGGTATTCTCTTATCCATTGCAGTGCCCTCCCTTTTACATACGCCTGATCCTCCAGCTTCTGCACTAATTTCTTGTGGGGAACTGTGTCAAAGGCATTCCTGCAGTCCAGGAAAACGCAATCTACCCACCCCTCTCTCTCGTGTCTTACTTCTGTGCGTGTGAGTGTGCGTGTGAGTGTGTATGTTAGTGTGCGTGTGAGTGTTCGTGTGAGTGTGTGTGTGAGTGTGAATGTGAGTGTGCGTGTGCGTGAGCGTGTGAGTGTGCGTGTGAGTGTGCGTGTGCGTGTGAGTGTGCGTGTGCGTGTGGTTACTGCTGCCAGTCATGTTGTTAAACTGCTATAAGGAACATGTTACTCGCTCGTACAAGATGAAAGAACTTCCCTTCTACTACAGTTTACCAGGAGTGTTGAGCTTCCTCCCCACCGGTCCGTGAGCTTCCTCTCCACCGGTCCGTGAGCTTCCTCCCCACCGGTCCGTGAGCTTCCTCCCCACCGGTCCGTGAGCTTCCTCCCCACCGGTCCGTGAGCTTCCTCCCCACCGGTCCGTGAGCTTCCTCCCCACCGGTCCGTGAGCTTCCTCCCCACCGGTCCGTGAGCTTCCTCCCCACCGGTCCGTGAGCTTCCTCCCCACCGGTCCGTGAGCTTCCTCCCCACCGGTCCGTGAGCTTCCTCCCCACCGGTCCGTGAGCTTCCTCCCCACCGGTCCGTGAGCTTCCTCCCCACCGGTCCGTGAGCTTCCTCCCCACCGGTCCGTGAGCTTCCTCCCCACCGGTCCGTGAGCTTCCTCCCCACCGGTCCGTGAGCTTCCTCCCCACCGGTCCGTGAGCTTCCTCCCCACCGGTCCGTGAGCTTCCTCCCCACCGGTCCGTGAGCTTCCTCCCCACCGGTCCGTGAGCTTCCTCCCCACCGGTCCGTGAGCTTCCTCCCCACCGGTCCGTGAGCTTCCTCCCCACCGGTCCATGAGCTTCCTCCACACCGGTCCGTGAGCTTCCTCCCCACCGGTCCGTGAGCTTCCTCCCCACCGGTCCGTGAGCTTCCTCCCCACCGGTCCGTGAGCTTCCTCCCCACTGGTCCGTGAGCTTCCTCCCCACCGGTCCGTGAGCTTCCTCCCCACCGGTCCGTGAGCTTCCTCCCCACCGGTCCGTGAGCTTCCTCCCCACCGGTCCGTGAGCTTCCTCCCCACCGGTCCGTGAGTTTCCTCCCCACCGGTCCGTGAGCTTCCTCCCCACCGGTCCGTGAGCTTCCTCCCCACCGGACCGTGAGGTTCCTCCCCACCGGTCCGTGAGCTTCCTCCCCACCGGTCCGTGAGCTTCCTCCCCACCGGTCCGTGAGCTTGCTCCCCACCGGTCCGTGAGCTTCCTCCCCACCGGTCCGTGAGCTTCCTCCCCACCGGTCCGTGAGCTTCCTCCCCACCGGTCCGTGAGCTTCCTCCCCACCGGTCCGTGAGCTTCCTCCCCACCGGTCCGTGAGCTTCCTCCCCACCGGTCCGTGAGCTTCCTCCCCACCGGTCCGTGAGCTTCCTCTCCACCGGTCCGTGAGCTTCCTCTCCACCGGTCCGTGAGCTTCCTCCCCACCGGTCCGTGAGCTTCCTCCCCACCGGTCCGTGAGCTTCCTCCCCACCGGTCCGTGAGCTTCCTCCCCACCGGTCCGTGAGCTTCCTCCCCACCGGTCCGTGAGCTTCCTCCCCACCGGTCCGTGAGCTTCCTCCCCACCGGTCCGTGAGCTTCCTCCCCACCGGTCCGTGAGCTTCCTCCCCACCGGTCCGTGAGTTTCCTCCCCACCGGTCCGTGAGCTTCCTCCCCACCGGTCCGTGAGCTTCCTCCCCACCGGTCCGTGAGCTTCCTCCCCACCGGTCCGTGAGCTTGCTCCCCACCGGTCCGTGAGCTTCCTCCCCACCGGTCCGTGAGCTTCCTCCCCACCGGTCCGTGAGCTTCCTCCCCACCGGTCCGTGAGCTTCCTCCCCACCGGTCCGTGAGCTTCCTCCCCACCGGTCCGTGAGCTTCCTCCCCACCGGTCCGTGAGCTTCCTCCCCACCGGTCCGTGAGCTTCCTCCCCACCGGTCCGTGAGCTTCCTCTCCACCGGTCCGTGAGCTTCCTCTCCACCGGTCCGTGAGCTTCCTCCCCACCGGTCCGTGAGCTTCCTCCCCACCGGTCCGTGAGCTTCCTCCCCACCGGTCCGTGAGCTTCCTCCCCACCGGTCCGTGAGCTTCCTCCCCACCGGTCCGTGAGCTTCCTCCCCACCGGTCCGTGAGCTTCCTCCCCACCGGTCCGTGAGCTTCCTCCCCACCGGTCCGTGAGCTACCTCCCCACCGGTCCGTGATCTTCCTCCCCCCCGCTCCGTGAGCGTCCTCCCCACCGGTCCGTGAGTTTCCTCCCCACCGGTCCGTGAGCTTCCTCCCCACCGGTCCGTGAGCTTCCCACCGGTCTGTGAGCTTCCTCTCCACCGATCCGTGAGCTTCCTCCCCACCGGTCCGTGAGCTTCCTCCCCACCGGTCCTCCAGCTTCCTCTCCACCGGTCCGTGAGCTCCCCTCTCCACCGGTCCTCGAGCTTCCTCTCTACCGGTCCGTGAGCTTCCTCTCCACCGGTCCTCGAGCTTTCTCTCCACCGGTCCTCCAGCTTCCTCTCCACCGGTCCGTGAGCTCCCCTCTCCACCGGTCCTCGAGCTTCCTCTCTACCGGTCCGTGAGCTTCCTCTCCACCGGTCCGTGAGCTTCCTCTTCACCGGTCCTCGAGCTTCCTCTCCACCGGTCCTCCAGCTTCCTCTCCACCGGTCCGTGAGTTTCCTCTCCACCGGTCCTCGAGCTTCCCTCTCCACCGGTCCGCGAGCTCCTCTCTCCACCGGTCCTCGAGCTCCCCTCTTCACCGGTTCTTGAGCTTCCCTCTCCACCGGTTAGCGAGCTTCCTCTCCTCCGGTCCTAGACCTCGCCTCTCCACCGGTCCTCGAGCTTCCTTTCCACAGGTCCTAGACCTCGCCTCTCCACCGGTCCTAGACCTTGCCTCTCCACCGGTCCTCGAGCTCCCCTCTCCACCGGTCCTCAAGCTACCCTCTACACCGGTCCTCGAGCTTCCCTTTCCATCGGTCCTCGAGCTTCCTCTCCACAGGTCCTAGAAATCGCCTCTCCACCGGTCCTAGATCTTGCCTCTCCACCGGTCCTCGAGCTCCCCTCTCCACCGGTCCTCGAGCTACCCTCTACACCGGTCCTCGAGCTTCCCTCTCCACCGGTCCTCGAGCTCCCCTCTCCACCGGTCCTCGAGCTACCCTCTACACCGGTCCTCGAGCTTCCCTTTCCATCGGTCCTCGAGCTTCCTCTCCACAGGTCCTAGAAATCGCCTCTCCACCGGTCCTAGATCTTGCCTCTCCACCGGTCCTCGAGCTCCCCTCTCCACCGGTCCTCGAGCTACCCTCTACACCGGTCCTTGAGCTTCCCTCTCCACCGGTCCTCGAGCTCCCCTCTCCACCGGTCATCGAGCTTCCTCTCCACCGTTCCTCGAGCTTCCCTCTCCACCAGTCCTCGAGCTTCCCTCCCTACCTGTCCTCAAGCTTCCCTCTCCACCATTCCTCGAGCTCCCCTCTCCACCGGTCCTCGAGCTTCCCTCTCCACCGGTCCTCGAGCTTTCCTCTCCACCGGTCCTCGAGCTCGACTCTCCACCGGTCCTCAAGCTTCCTCTCCACCGGTCCTAAGCCTCGCCTCTCCACCGGTCCTCGAGCTCCCCTCTCCACCGGTCCTCGAGCTACCCTCTACACCGGTCCTTGAGCTTCCCTCACCACCGGTCCTCGAGCTTCCTCTCCACAGGTCCTAGATCTCGCCTCTCCACCGGTCCTAGACCTTGCCTCTCCACCGGTCCTCGAGCTACCCTCTACACCGGTCCTCTAGCTTCCCTCTCCACCGGTCCTCGAGCTCCCCTCTCCACCGGTCCTCGAGCTTCCTCTCCTCCGTTCCTCGAGCTTCCCTCTCCACCAGTTCTCGAGCTTCCCTCCCCACCGGTCCTGGAGCTTCCCTCTCCACCATTCCTCGAGCTTCCCTCTCCACCGGTCCTCGAGCTCGCCTCTCTATCGTTCTTCGAGTTCGCCTCTCCACCGGTCCTCGAGGTTCCTCCCCACCTGTCCTAGACCTCGCCTCTCCACCGGTCCTCGAGCTTCCTCTCCACCGGTCCAACACCTCGCCTCTCCACCGGTCCTCGAACTCGCCTCTCCACCAGTCCTAGCCCTCGCTTCTCCAACGGTCCTCGAGATCGTCTCTCCACCGGTCCTCGAGCTCTCCTCTCCACCGGTTCTAGACCTCGCTTCTCGACCGGTCCTAGGCCTCGCCTCTCCACCGGTCCTCTAACTCCCCTCTCCACCGGTCCTAAACCTCGGCTCTCTACCGGTCTTTGAGCTCGACTCTCCACCGGTCCTCGAGATCCCCTCTCCACCGGTCCTAGACCTCCTCGCCTCTCCACCGGTCCTTGAGCTCCCCTCTCCACCGGTCCTAGACCTCGGCTCTCTACCGGTCCTTGAGCTCGCCTCTGCACCGGTCCTCGACCTCATCTCTCCACCGGTTCTAGACCTCGCCTCTCCACCGGTGCTAAACCTCGCCTCTCCACCGGTCCTAGACCTCGCCTCTCCACCGGTCCTAGATCTCGCCTCTCCACCGGTGCTAGACCTCGCCTCTACACCGGTCCTGGACCTCGCCTCTCCACCGGTCCTAGACCTCGCCTCTCCACCGGTCCTAGACCTCGCCTCTCCACCGGTGCTAGACCTCGCCTCTCCACCGGTGCTAGACCTCGCCTCTCCACCGGTCCTAGACCTCGCCTCTCCACCGGTCCTAGATCTCGCCTCTCCACCGGTGCTAGACCTCGCCTCTCCACTGGTCCTAGACCTCGCCTCTCCACCGGTCCTAGACCTCGCCTCTCCACCGGTCCTAGACCTCGCCTCTCCACCGGTACTAGACCTCGCCTCTCCACCGGTGCTAGACCTCGCCTCTCCACTGGTCCTAGACCTCGCCTCTCCACCGGTCCTAGACCTCGCCTCTCCACTGGTCATAGACCTCGCCTCTCCACCGGTCCTGGACCTCGCCTCTCCACCGGTCCTAGACCTCGCCTCTCCACCGGTCCTAGACCTCGCCTCTCCACCGGTCCAAGATCTCGCCTCTTCACCGGTGCTAGACCTCGCCTCTACACCGGTCCTAGACCTCGCCTCTCCACCGGTGCTAGACCTCGCCTCTCCACCGGTCCTAGAAGTCGCCTCTCCACCGGTGCTAGACCTCGCCTCTACACCGGTCCTAGACCTCGCCTCTCCACCGGTGCTAGACCTCGCCTCTCCACCGGTCCTAGAAGTCGCCTCTCCACCGGTGCTAGACCTCGCCTCTACACCGGTCCTAGACCTCGCCTATCCACCGGTGCTAGACCTCGCCTCTCCACCGGTGCTAGACCTCGCCTCTCAACCGGTGCTAGACCTCGCCTCTCCACCGGTGCTAGACCTCGCCTCTCCACCGGTGCTAGACCTCGCCTCTCCACCGGTGCTAGACCTCGCCTCTCCACCGGTCCTAGACCTCGCCTCTCCACCGGTGCTAGACCTCGCCTCTCCACCGGTCCTAGACCTCGCCTCTCCTCCGGTCCTCGACACGTATAACAAACCGTCATGTCGTCATTACGGACAACAGAGCGGAGAGTCTGGACACCTGTTGCGGTTGGTAAAGCCGTCAGTATTTTCTGTTTAACAAAAGGCCTTCCCTGGCAGTGTTTATTAGCAGCTGATGGCGAGAAATAGGCTTTGGTGGCAGATATGCCGAGAGTCGGCCAAACTAATGAGAAAATCGCTTCTAATTCACATAAATGTTTGATATGAGAACACGATAGCCAACCATTGTGACGGTGGCAGTGTGAAGGTGATGGCAGGGATGGTGGCAGTGTGAAGGTGATGGCAGGGATGGTGGCAGTGTGAAGGTGATGGCAGGGATGGTGACAGTGTGAAGGTGATGGCAGGGATAGTGAGAGTGTGAAGGTGATGGCAGGGATGGTGACTGTGTGAAGGTGATGGCAGGGATAGTGAGAGTGTGAAGGTGATGGCAGGGATGGTGACTGTGTGAAGGTGATGGCAGGGATAGTGAGAGTGTGAAGGTGATAGCAGGGATGGTGACAGTGTGAAGGTGATGGCAGGGATGGTGGCAGTGTGAAGGTGATGGCAGGGATGGTGACAGTGTGAAGGTGATGGCAGGGATAGTGAGAGTGTGAAGGTGATGGCAGGGATGGTGACTGTGTGAAGGTGATGGCAGGGATAGTGAGAGTGTGAAGGTGATAGCAGGGATGGTGACAGTGTGAAGGTGATGGCAGGGATGGTGGCAGTGTGAAGGTGATGGCAGGGATGGTGACAGTGTGAAGGTGATGGCAGGGATAGTGAGAGTGTGAAGGTGATGGCAGGGACGGTGACAGTGTGAAGGTGATGGCAGGGATAGTGAGAGTGTGAAGGTGATGGCAGGGATGGTGACAGTGTGAAGGTGATGGCAGGGATATTGACAGAGTGAAGTTGATGGCACGGATGGTGACAGTATGAAGGTGATGGCAAGGATTGTGACAGTGTGAAGGTGATGGCAGGGATGGTGACAGTGTGAAGGTGATGGCAGGGATGGTGACAGTGTGAAGGTGATGGCAGGGATAGTGAGAGTGTGAAGGTGATGGCAGGTATGGTGACAGTGTGAAGGTGATGGCAGGGATAGTGAGAGTGTGAAGGTGATGGCAGGGATGGTGACAGTGTGAAGGTGATGGCAGGGATGGTGACAGTGTGAAGGTGATGGCAGGGATAGTGAGAGTGTGAAGGTGATGGCAGGGATGGTGACAGTGTGAAGGTGATGGCAGGGATGGTGACAGTGTGAAGGTGATGGCAGGGATGGTGACAGTGTGAAGGTGATGGCAGGGATAATGAGAGTGTGAAGGTGATGGCAGTGATGGTGACAGTGTGAAGGTGATGGCAGGGATGGTGGCAGTGTGAAGGTGATGGCAGGGATGGTGACAGTGTGAAGGTGATGGCAGGGATAGTGAGAGTGTGAAGGTGAAGGCAGGGATGGTGACTGTGTGAAGGTGATGGCAGGGATAGTGAGAGTGTGAAGGTGATAGCAGGGATGGTGACAGTGTGAAGGTGATGGCAGGGATAGTGAGAGTGTGAAGGTGATGGCAGGGATGGTGACAGTGTGAAGGTGATGGCAGGGATGGTGACAGTGTGAAGGTGATGGCAGGGATAGTGAGAGTGTGAAGGTGATGGCAGGGATGGTGACAGTGTGAAGGTGATGGCAGGGATAGTGAGAGTGTGAAGGTGATGGCAGGGATGGTGACAGTGTGAAGGTGATGGCAGGGATATTGACAGAGTGAAGTTGATGGCACGGATGGTGACAGTATGAAGGTGATGGCAAGGATTGTGACAGTGTGAAGGTGATGGCAGGTATGGTGACAGTGTGAAGGTGATGGCAGGGATAGTGAGAGTGTGAAGGTGATGGCAGGGATGGTGACAGTGTGAAGGTGATGGCATGGATGGTGACAGTGTGAAGGTGATGGCAGGGATAGTGAGAGTGTGAAGGTGATGGCAGGGATGGTAACAGTGTGAAGGTGATGGCAGGGATGGTGACAGTGTGAAGGTGATGGCAGGGATGGTGACAGTGTGAAGGTGATGGCAGGGATAGTGAGAGTGTGAAGGTGATGGCAGGGATGGTGACTGTGTGAAGGTGATGGCAGGGATAGTGAGAGTGTGAAGGTGATGGCAGGGATGGTGGCAGTGTGAAGGGGATGGCAGGGACGACGGCAGTGTGAAGGTGATGGCAGGGATGGTGGCAGAGTGAAGGTGCTGGAAGGGATGGTGGCAATGTGAAGGTGATGGCAGGAATGGTGGCAGTGTGAACGTGGTAGCAGGGATGATGACAGTGTGAAGGTGATGGCAGGGATATTGACGAAGTGAAGTTGATGGCAGGGATAGTGAGAGCGTGAAGGTGATGGCAGGGATGGTGACAGTGTGAAGGTGGTAGCAAGGATGGTGACAGAGTGAAGGTGATGGCAGGGATATTGACAGAGTGTAGTTGATGGCAGGGACGGTGGCAGTGTGAAGGTGATGGCAGGGATGGTGGCAGTGTGAAGGTGATGGCAGGGACAGTGGTAGTGTGAAGGTGATGGCAGGGATGGTGGCAGTGTGAAGGTGATGGCAGGGATGGTGGCAGTGTGAAGGTGATGGTAGGGATGGTGGCAGTGTGAAGGCGATGGCAGGGACGGTGGCAGTATGAAAGTGATGGCAGGGACAGTGGTAGTGTGAAGGTGATGGCAGGGATGGTGACAGTGTGAAGGTGATGGCAGAGATGGTGGCAGTGTGAAGGTGATGGTAGGGATGGTGGCAGTGAGAAGGTGATGGCAGGGACGGTGGCAGTGTGAAGGTGATGTTGTCGATGGTGGCAGTGTGAAGGTGATTTCAGGGACGATGGCAGTGTGAAGGTGATGGCAAGGATTGTGGCAGTGTGAAGGTGATGGCAAGGTTTGTGGCAGTGTGGAGGTGATGGCAGGGACGGTGGCAGTGTGAAGGTGATGGCAATGATGGTGGCAGTGTGAAGGTGATGGCAAGGATGGTGGCAGTGTGAAGGTGATGGCAGGGTTGGTGGCAGTGAGAAGGTGATGGCAAGGTTGGTGGCAGTGTGAAGGTAATTCCAGCGATGGTGGCAGTGTGAAGGTGATGGCAGAGATGGTGGCAGTGTGAAGGTGATGACAGTGATTGTGGCAGTGTGAAGGTGATGGCATCGATAGAGGCAGGGTGAAGGTGATGGCAGGGATATTGACAAAGTGAAGTTGATGGCAGGGATAGTGAGAGCGTGAAGGTGATGGCAGGGATGGTGACAGTGTGAAGGTGGTAGCAGGGATGGTGACAGTGTGAAGGTGATGGCAGGGATGGTGGCAGTGTGAAGGTGATGGCAGGGATGTTGGCAGTGTGAAGGTGATGGTAGGGATGGTGGCAGTGTGAAGGTGATGGCAGGGTTGGTGGCAGTGTGAAGGTAATGGCAGGGTTGGTGGCAGTTTGAAGGTAATTCCAGCGATGGTGGCTGTGTGAAGGTGATGGCAGAGATGGTGGCAGTATGAAGGTGATGGCAGTGATTGTGGCAGTGTGAAGGTGATGGCATCGATAGAGGCAGAGTGAAGGTGATGTCAGGGACGATGTCAGTGTGAAGGTGATGGCAGGGATGGTGGCAGTGTGAAGGTGATGGCAGGGACGACGGCAGTGTGAAGGTGATGGCAGGGATGGTGGCAGAGTGAAGGTGCTGGAAGGGATGGTGGCAGTGTGAAGGTGATGTTGTCGATTTTGGCAGTGTGAAGGTGATTTCAGGGACGATGGCAATGTGAAGGTGATGGCAAGGATGGTGGCAGTGTGAAGGTGATGGCAAGGATTGTGGCAGTGTGATGGTGATGGCAGGGACGGTGGCAGTGTGAAGGTGATGGCAATGATGGTGGCAGTGTGAAGGTGATGGCAAGGATGGTGGCAGTGTGAAGGTGATGGTAGGGATGGTGGCAGTGTGAAGAGGATGGCAGGGTTGGTGGCAGTGTGAAGGTGATGGCAGGGTTGGTGGCAGTGTGAAGGTAATTCCAGCGATGGTGGCAGTGTGAAGGTAATGGCATAGATGGTGGCAGTGTGAAGGTGATGGCAGTGATTGTGGCAGTGTGAAGGTGATGGCATCGATGGAGGCAGAGTGAAGGTGATGTCAGGGACGATGGCATTGTGAAGGTGATGGCAGGGATGGTGGCAGTGTGAAGGTGATGGCAGGGATGGTAGCAGTGTGAAGGTGATGGCAGTGATGGTAGCAATGTGAAATTGTTGGCAGGGATGGTGGCAGTGTGAAGGTGATGGCAGGGACGGTGGCAGTGGGAAGGCGATGGCATGGATTGTGGCAGTGTGAAGGTGATGGCATGGATTGTGGCAGTGTGAAGGTGATGGCAGGGACGACGGCAGTGTGAGGGTGATGGCAGTGATGGTAGCAGTGTGAAGGTGATGGCAGGGATGGTGGCAGTGTGAAGGTGATGGCAGGGACGACGGCAGTGTGAGGGTGATGGCAGTGATGGTAGCAGTGTGAAGGTGATGGCAGGGATGGTGGCAGTGCGAAGGTGATGGCAGGAATGGTGGCAGTGTGAAGGTGATGGCAGGGACGTTGGCAGTGTGAAGGCGATGGCAGGGATGGTGGCAGTGTGAAGGTGATGGCAGGGACGACGGCAGTGTGAAGGTGATGGCAGGGATGGTGGCAGAGTGAAGGTGCTGGAAGGGATGGTGGCAGTGCGAAGGTGATGGCAGGAATGGTGGCAGTGTGAAGGTGATGGCAGGGACGGTGGCAGTGTGAAGGTGATGGCAGGAATGGTGGCAGTGTGAAGGTGATGGCAGGGACGGTGGCAGTGTGAAGGTGATGGCAGTGATGGTGGCAGTGTGAAGGTGATGGCAGGGACGACGGCAGTGTGAGGGTGATGGCAGGGATGGTGGCAGTGTGAAGGTAATTCCAGCGATGGTGGCAGTGTGAAGGTGATGGCAGTGATGGTAGCAGTGTGAAGGTGATGGCAGGGATGGTGGCAGTGTGAAGGTGATGGCAGGGACGACGGCAGTGTGAAGGTGATGGCAGGGATGGTGGCAGAGTGAAGGTGCTGGAAGGGATGGTGGCAGTGCGAAGGTGATGGCAGGAATGGTGGCAGTGTGATGGTAATGGCAGTGATGGTGTCAGTCTGAAGGTGTTTGCAGGGATGGATGCAGTGTGAAAGTGATGGCAGGGACGGTGGCAGTGTGAAGGCGATGGCAGGGACGGGGCACTACTGACACCACCAGCACTACTGACACCACCAGCACTACTGACACCACCAGCACTACTGACACCACCAGCACTACTGACACCACCAGCACTACTGACTCCACCAGCACTACTGACTCCACCAACACTACTGACACCACCAGCACTACTGACTCCACCAGCACTACTGACTCCACCAACACTACTGACACCACCAGCACTACTGACTCCACCAGCACTACTGACACCACCAGCACTACTGACACCACCAGCACTACTGACTCCACCAGCACTACTGACTCCACCAACACTACTGACACCACCAGCACTACTGACTCCACCAACACTACTGACACCACCAGCACTACTGACACCACCAGCACTACTGACTCCACCAGCACTACTGACACCACCAGCACTACTGACTCCACCAACACTACTGACACCACCAGCACTACTGACTCCACCAACACTACTGACACCACCAGCACTACTGACACCACCAGCACTACTGACTCCACCAGCACTACTGACACCACCAGCACTACTGACTCCACCAACACTACTGACACCACCAGCACTACTGACTCCACCAACACTACTGACACCACCAGCACTACTGACTCCACCAACACTACTGACACCACCAGCACTACTGACACCACCAGCACTACTGACTCCACCAGCACTACTGACACCACCAGCACTACTGACTCCACCAGCACTACTGACACCACCAGCACTACTGACTCCACCAACACTACTGACACCGCCAGCTTTACTAACACTATCATCAATAATGACACCACCAGCACTACTGAAACCACCAGCACTACTGACACCACCAGCACTACTGACACCACCAGCATTACTGACTCCACCAGCACTACTGACACCACCAGCACTACTGACACCACCAGCACTACTGACACCACCAGCATTACTGACTCCACCAGCACTACTGACACCACCAGCATTACTGACACCACAATCAATAATAACACCACCAGCACTACTGACACCACCAGCACTGCTGACACCACCAGCACTACTGACACCACCAGCACTACTGACACCACCAGCACTACTAACACCAACAGCACTTCTGACACCACAAGCACCACTAACACCATCTACACTACCTTCATCAATAATACTGACACCACTTACACTACTGACACTACCAGCACTACTGACACTACCAGCACTGCTGACACCACTAACACTACTAAAACCATCTACAATACCTTCATCAGTAATAACGACACCACTTACACTACTGACACCACCGGCACTCCTGACACCACTACCACTACTGACACCACCACCACTACTGACACCACCACTACTGACATCACAAGCACTACTGACACCAACAACACTACTAACACCATCTACATTACCTTCATCAATAATAGTGACACCACCACACTACTGACTGTACTAGCACTACTGACACCATCTACGCTACTGACACCATCTACACTACCTTCATCAATAATACTGACACCATGACACTACTGACTGTACTAGCACTACTGACAACATCTACGCTACTGACACCATCTACACTACCTTCATCAATAATACTGACACCACCACACAACTGACTGCACTAGAACTGCTGACAACATCTACGCTACTGACACCAACTACATTACCGTCATCAATAATACTGACACCACGACACTACTGACTGTACTAGCACTACTGACAACATCTACGCTACTGACACCATCTACATTACCTTCATCAATAATACTGACACCACCACAATACTGACTGTACTAGCACTACTGACAACATCTATGCTACTGACACCAACTACTCTACCTTCATCAATAATACTGACACCACCATACTACTGACTGTACTAGCGCTACTGACAACATCTACGCTACTGACACCATCTACATTACCGTCATCAATAATACTGACACCACGACACTACTGACTCTACTAGCACTACTGACAACATCTACGCTACTGACACCAACTACATTACCGTCATCAATAATACTGACACCACGACACTACTGACTCTACTAGCACTACTGACAACATCTACGCTACTGACACCAACTACATTACCGTCATCAATAATACTGACACCACGACACTACTGACTCTACTAGCACTACTGACAACATCTATGCTACTGACACCAACTACACTACCTTCATCAATAATACTGACACCACCACACTACTGACTGCACTAGCGCTACTGACAACATCTATGCTACTGACACCATCTACATTACCTTCATCAATAATACTGACACCACCACACTACTGACTGCACTAGCGCTACTGACAACATCTATGCTACTGACACCATCTACATTACCTTCATCAATAATACTGACACCACCACACTACTGACTGTACTAGCACTACTGACAACATCTATGCTACTGACACCATCTACATTACCTTCATCAATAATACTGACACCACCACACTACTGACTGTACTAGCACTACTGACAACATCTATGCTACTGACACCACTAGCACTACTCACATCAACAGCTCTTAAACACCTCACAGCTCACACAGCTACACTTCTTACAGCACCAGCTGCTGCATCCCCTCGTAGCGACAGCAGCTTCTTCACAGCACAAACAGCTGCACTCCTCACAGCACCAGTTCCTTAACCCCCTACACAGCATCAGCAGCTACTTCACAGCACCAGCAGCTGCTTCACAGCTCCAGCAGCTGCTTCACAGCACCAGCAGCTGCTTCACAGCACAAGCAGCTGCACTCCTCGCAGCACCAGTTCCTTAACCCCCTACACAGCATCAGCAGCTACTTCACAGCACCAGCAGCTGCTTCACAGCACCAGCAGCTGCTTCACAGCACCAACAGCGGCTTCACAGCACCAGAAGCTGCTTTACAGCACCAGCAGGTGCTTTACAGCACAAGCAGCTGCTTTACAGCAACGGCAGCTATTTTACAGCACCAACAGCTGTTTCACAGCAAAGCTGTTTCACAGCACCAGCAGTTGCTTCATAGCTCCAACAGCTGCCTCACAGCACCAGCAGCTACTTGAAACACCTGCAGCTGCTTAGCAGCACCAGCAGCTGCTTCACAGCACTAGGAGTTACATCAAAGCACAGCAGCTGCTTCACAGCACCAACAGCTCCTTCAAAACACTAGTAGCTCCTTCACAGCAGCAGCAGCAGCAGCTTTACAGCACCAGCACCAGCTTCACAGCACCACCAGCAGCTTCATAGCACCATCAGCAGCTTCACAGCACCAGCAGCAGCTTCACAGCACCAGCAGCAGCTTCACAGCACCAGCAGCAGCTTCACAGCACCAGCAGCAGCTTCATAGCACCAGCAGCAGCTTTATAGCACCAGCAGCAGCTTCATAGCACCAGCAGCAGCTTCACAGCACCAGCAGCAGCTTCACAGCACCAGCAGCAGCTTCACAGCACCAGCAGCAGCTTCACAGCACCAGCAGCAGCTTCATAGCACCAGCAGCAGCTTCACAGCACCAGCAGCAGCTTCATAGCACCAGCAGCAGCTTCACAGAACCAGCACCAGCTTCAAAGCACCAGCAGCAGCTTTACAGCACCAGCACCAGCTTCACAGAACCAGCACCAGCTTCAAAGCACCAGCAGCAGCTTCACAGCACCAGCAGCAGCTTCACAGCACCAGCAGCAGCTTCACAGCACCAGCAGCAGCTTCACAGCACCAGCAGCAGCTTCATAGCACCAGCAGCAGCTTCAGAGCACCAGCAGCAGCTTCATAGCACCAGCAGCAGCTTCATAGCACCAGCAGCAGCTTCACAGCACCAGCAGCAGCTTCACAGCACCAGCAGCAGCTTCACAGCCCCAGGAGCAGCTTCACAGCACCAGCAGCAGCTTCATAGCACCAGCAGCAGCTTCACAGCACCAGCAGCAGCTTCATAGCACCAGCAGCAGCTTCACAGAACCAGCACCAGCTTCAAAGCACCAGCAGCAGCTTCACAGCACCAGCAGCAGCTTCACAGCACCAGCAGCAGCTTCACAGCACCAGCAGCAGCTTCATAGCACCAGCAGCAGCTTCATAGCACCAGCAGCAGTTTCACAGCATCACCAGCAGTTTCACAGCACCAGCAGCAGCTTCACAGCACCAGCAGCAGCTTCATAGCACCAGCAGCAGCTTCACAGCACCACCAGCAGCTTCAGAGCACCAGCAGCAGCTTCACAGCACCACCAGCAGCTTCATAGCACCAGCAGCAGCTTCACAGCACCAGCAGCAGCTTCACAGCACCAGCAGCAGCTTCACAGCACCAGCAGCAGCTTCACAGCACCAGCAGCAGCTTAATAGCACCAGCAGCAGCTTCACAGCACCAGCAGCAGCTTCATAGCACCAGCAGCAGCTTCACAGCACCAGCAGCAGCTTCACAGCAGCAGCAGCAGCTTCACAGCAGCAGCAGCAGCTTCACAGCACCAACAGCAGCTTCATAGCACCAGCAGCAGCTTCACAGCACCAGCACCAGCTTCATAGCACCAGCAGCAGCTTCACAGCACCAGCAGCAGCTTCACAGCACCAGCAGCAGCTTCACAGCACCAGCAGCAGCTTCACAGCACCAGCAGCGGCTTTACAGCAGCAGCAGCAGCTTCATAGCACCAGCAGCAGCTTCATAGCACCAGCAGCAGTTTCACAGCATCACCAGCAGTTTCACAGCACCAGCAGCAGCTTCACAGCACCAGCAGCAGCTTCATAGCACCAGCAGCAGCTTCACAGCACCACCAGCAGCTTCACAGCACCAGCAGCAGCTTCACAGCACCACCAGCAGCTTCATAGCACCAGCAGCAGCTTCACAGCACCAGCAGCAGCTTCACAGCACCAGCAGCAGCTTCACAGCACCAGCAGCAGCTTCACAGCACCAGCAGCAGCTTCATAGCACCAGCAGCAGCTTCACAGCACCAGCAGCAGCTTCATAGCACCAGCAGCAGCTTCACAGCACCAGCAGCAGCTTCACAGCAGCAGCAGCAGCTTCACAGCAGCAGCAGCAGCTTCACAGCACCAACAGCAGCTTCATAGCACCAGCAGCAGCTTCACAGCACCAGCACCAGCTTCATAGCACCAGCAGCAGCTTCACAGCACCAGCACCAGCTTCACAGCACCAGCAGCAGCTTCACAGCACCAGCAGCAGCTTCACAGCACCAGCAGCAGCTTTACAGCAGCAGCAGCAGCTTCATAGCACCAGCAGCAGCTTCATAGCACCAGCAGCAGTTTCACAGCATCACCAGCAGTTTCACAGCACCAGCAGCAGCTTCACAGCACCAGCAGCAGCTTCACAGCACCAGCAGCAGCTTCATAGCACCAGCAGCAGCTTCACAGCACCAGCAGCAGCTTCACAGCACCAGCAGCAGCTTCAAAGAACCAGCAGCAGCTTCACAGCACCAGCAGCAGCTTCACAGCACCAGCAGCAGCTTCACAGCACCAGCAGCAACTTGACAGCACAAGCAGCAGCTTCACAGCACCAGCAGTAGCTTCACAGCACCAGCAGCAGCTTCACAGCACCAGCAGGAGCTTCACAGCACCAGCAGCAGCTTCATAGCACCAGCAGAAGCTTCACAGCACCAGCAGCAGCTTCACAGCACCAGCAGCAGCTTCACAGCACCAGCAGCAGCTTCACAGCACCACCAGCAGCTTCACAGCACCAGCAGCAGCTTCACAGCACCACCAGCAGCTTCAAAGCACCAGCAGCAGCTTCACAGCACCAGCAGCAGCTTCATAGCACCAGCAGCAGCTTCATAGCACCACCAGCAGCAGCTTCACAGCACCACCAGCAGCTTCATAGCACCAGCAGCAGCTTCACAGCACCAGCAGCAGCTTCACAGCACCAGCAGCAGCTTCACAGCACCAGCAGCAGCTTCATAGCACCAGCAGCAGCTTCACAGCACCAGCAGCAGCTTCATAGCACCAGCAGCAGCTTCACAGCACCAGCAGCACCTTCACAGCAGCAGCAGCAGCTTCACAGCAGCAGCTTCACAGCACCAGCAGCACCTTCACAGCAGCAGCAGCAGCTTCACAGCAGCAGCTTCATAGCACCACCAGCAGCAGCTTCACAGCATCACCAGCAGCTTCATAGCACCAGCAGCAGCTTCACAGCACCAGCAGCAGCTTCACAGCACCAGCAGCAGCTTCACAGCACCACCAGCAGCTTCATAGCACCAGCAGCAGCTTCACAGCACCAGCAGCAGCTTCATAGCACCAGCAGCAGCTTCACAGCACCGGCAGCACCTTCACAGCAGCAGCAGCAGCTTCACAGCAGCAGCTTCACAGCACCAGCAGCAGCTTCATAGCACCAGCAGCAGCTTCACAGCACCAGCAGCAGCTTCATAGCACCAGCAGCAGCTTCACAGCACCAGCACCAGCTTCACAGCACCAGCAGCAGCTTCACAGCACCAGCAGCAGCTTCACAGCACCAGCAGCAGCTTTACAGCAGCAGCAGCAGCTTCATAGCACCAGCAGCAGCTTCATAGCACCAGCAGCAGATTCACAGCATCACCAGCAGTTTCACAGCACCAGCAGCAGCTTCACAGCACCAGCAGCAGCTTCACAGCACCAGCAGCAGCTTCATAGCACCAGCAGCAGCTTCACAGCACCAGCAGCAGCTTCACAGCACCAGCAGCAGCTTCACAGCACCAGCAGCAGCTTCACAGCACCAGCAGCAGCTTCAAGGCACCAGCAGCAGCTTCACAGCACCAGCAGCAGCTTCACAGCACCAGCAGCAGCTTCACAGCACCAGCAGCAGCTTCATAGCACCAGCAGTAGCTTCACAGTACCAGCAGCAGCTTCACAGCACCAGCAGCAGCTTCACAGCACCAGCAGCAGCTTCACAGCACCACCAGCAGCTTCACAGCACCAGCAGCAGCTTCACAGCACCACCAGCAGCTTCAAAGCACCAGCAGCAGCTTCACAGCACCAGCAGCAGCTTCATAGCACCAGCAGCAGCTTCATAGCACCACCAGCAGCAGCTTCACAGCACCAGCAGCAGCTTCACAGCACCAGCAGCAGCTTCACAGCACCAGCAGCAGCTTCATAGCACAAGCAGCAGCTTCACAGTACCAGCAGCAGCTTTACAGCACCAGCAGCAGCTTCACAGCACCAGCAGCAGCTTCACAGCACCAACAGCAGCTTCACAGCACCAGCAGCAGCTTCACAGCAGCAGCAGCAGCTTTACAGCACCAGCAGCAGCTTCACAGCACCAACAGCAGCTTCACAGCACCAGCAGCAGCTTCACAGCAGCAGCAGCAGCAGCTTCACAGCACCACCAGCAGCTTCAAAGGACCACCAGCAGCTTCACAGCACCAGCAGCAGCTTCACAGCACCAGCAGCAGCTTCATAGCACAAGCAGCAGCTTCACAGTACCCGCAGCAGCTTCACAGCACCTGCAGCAGCTTTACAGCATCAGCAGCAGCTTCACAGCACCAGCACCAGCTTCACAGCACCAACAGCAGCTTCACAGCACCAGCAGCAGCTTCACAGCAGCAGCAGCAGTAGCTTCACAGCACCACCAGCAGCTTCAGAGCACCACTAGCAGCTTCACAGCGCCAGCAGCAGCTTCACAGCACCAGCAGCAGCTTCACAGCACCAGCAGCAGCTTCACAGCACCAGCAGCAGCTTCATAGCACCAGCAGCAGCTTCACAGCACCAGCAGCAGCTTCACAACACCAGCAGCAGCTTCACAGCACCAGCAGCAGCTTCACAGCACCAGCAGCAGCTTCATAGCACCAGCAGCAGCTTCACAGCACCAGCAGCAGCTTCACAACACCAGCAGCAGCTTCACAGCACCAGCAGCAGCTTCTCAGCACCAGCAGCAGCTTCATAGCACAAGCAGCAGCTTCACAGTACCAGCAGCAGCTTCACCACACATGTAGCAGCTTTACAGCACCAGCAGCAGCTTCACAGCACCAGTAGCAGCTTCACAGCACCAGCAGCAGCTTCACAGCACCACCAGCAGCTTCATAGCACCAGCAGCAGGTTCACAGCACCAGCAGCAGTTTCACAGCACCAGCAGCAGGTTCACAGCACCAGCAGCAGCTTCACAGCACCACCAGCAGCTTCACAGCACCAGCAGCAGCTTCACAGCACCAGCAGCAGATTCACAGCACCAACAGCAGCTTCACAGCACCAGCAGCAGCTTCACAGCACCAGCAGTAGCTTCACAGCACCAGCAGCAGGTTCACAGCACCAGCAGCAGGTTCACAGCACCAGCAGCAGCTTCACAGCAGCAGCAGCAGCTTTGCAGCACCAGCAGCAGCTTCACAGCACCAGCAGCAGCTTCACAGCACCAGCAGCAGCTTCACAGCTGCAGCAGCAGCTTCACAGTACCGGCAGCAGCTTCACAGCACCAGCAGCAGCTGCACAGCACCAGCAGCAGTTTCACAGCACCACCAGCAGCTTCACTGCACCAGCAGCAGCTTCACAGCACCAGCAGCAGCTTCACAGCACCAGCAGCAGCTTCACAGCACCAGCAGCAGCTTCACAGCACCGGCAGCAGCTTCACAGCACCAGCAGCAGCTTCACAGCACCAGCAGCAGCTTCACAGCACCAGCAGCAGCTTCACAGCACCAGCAGCAGCTTCACAGCACCAGCAGCAGCTTCACAGCACCAGCAGCAGCTTCACAGCACCAGCAGCAGCTTCACAGCTGCAGCAGCAGCTTCACAGTACCGGCAGCAGCATCACAGCACCAGCAGCAGCTGCACAGCACCAGCAGCAGTTTCACAGCACCACCAGCAGCTTCACTGCACCAGCAGCAGCTTCACAGCACCAGCAGCAGCTTCACAGCACCAGCAGCAGCTTCACAGCACCAGCAGCAGCTTCACAGCAGCTTCACAGATCTCATTCTGCTGTTAATTATATGTTAATTATATGCCACACTCAAGAATAATGTTAATTATATGCCACACTCAAGAATAATGTTAATTATATGCCACACTCAAGAATAATGTTAATTATATGCCACACTCAAGAATAATGTTAATTATATATCACACTCAAGAATAATGTTAATTATATGCCACACTCAAGAATAATGTTAATTATATGCCACACTCAAGAATAATGTTAATTATATGCCACACTCAAGAATAATGTTAATTATATGCCACTCTCAAGAATAATGTTAATTATATGCCACACTCAAGAATAATGTTAATTATATGCCACACTCAAGAATAATGTTAATTATATGCCACACTCAAGAATAATGTTAATTATATGTCACACTCAAGAATAATGTTAATTATATGTCACACTCAAGAATAATGTTAATTATATGCCACACTCAAGAATAATGTTAATTATATGTCACACTCAAGAATAATGTTAATTATATGTCACACTCAAGAATAATGTTAATTATGTGCCACACTCAAGAATAATGTTAATTATGTGCCACACTCAAGAATAATGTTAATTATATGTCACACTCAAGAATAATGTTAATTATATGTCACACTCAAGAATAATGTTAATTATGTGCCACACTCAAGAATAATGTTAATTATGTGCCACACTCAAGAATAATGTTAATTATATGCCACACTCAAGAATAATGTTAATTATATGCCACACTCAAGAATAATGTTAATTATGTGCCACACTCAAGAATAATGTTAATTATATGCCACACTCAAGAATAATGTTAATTATATGTCACACTCAAGTATAATATTAGTCGCGTAGCATCAATGTCAAACCATCGCTTCTTTGTTGCAGGTTTCTCCCTGTTGGTCCAGTTAATACTGATGCACATGTCAGTGATTGTTGGTTGGTTAATTGGATCTACAATCAGCGTAAATGACGAGTGTCAATAAGACCATATGTATCCTTGAGGATAATTTAATTCCTCATCGAAGGATTAACTGAAACTGTGTGGATAAATACTGTGAAACATGTATACCTGTTAGTGTATGTAATCCTGTGTGGTTTATATAGATTCAGCTTGGTTTGTATCTGTATTGTGTTGTTTGTGTTGATGCAGTTGTGTGTGTTGTGTTGGTACGTTGTTTGTGTTGTGCTGATGTAGTTGTTAATTTCGTTTGTGTGGAAGTTGTGTATTACATGCGCAAGTACACAAACAATGGCATTCTGTACCTGGCCATTAATCAGGACTCCTGACAAGCAACAATCACGACTCCTGACAAGCAACAATCAGGACTCCTGACAAGCAACAATCACGACTCCTGACAAGCAACAATCACGACTCCTGACAAGCAACAATCCTCGGTCAAATAAAGACAAACACAAAGACGTAGTTTTTTTGTACTGGTATATTTCCTTCCCAAAGATGTATACAGTACGTTCAAAGTGTATTTTATCAGCAGAATAATGAGCCAGAGAGCAAAGAGCCACTCACTACACCTCAACACCAGCTTGTATAAGTGTACTTAAGCAGCGTCAGTGACTGCTGTCCAGACAGGTGGGAAGCGTAATCTCGACTCAGTTGGGCTCAAGCTCTCGCCACTTGGCTGATCCTAGACATGAACATTAAATCAGAGCAGCGGAGCCCATAAATATGCTGCTCTAACCTAACTGCAAGTTTGGATGGTACACAGGATATACACGAATGTTCGTGTGATGAACACGGAATAAATTATAATGCGCATGTCACAATGTTGTTAGTGTTTTGTTGATGTAGTTGTCAGTGTTGTTAGTGTTTTTCATGACGAAGCAGCTGTTAGAGTTGGTGTATTTGTCAGTGTTGTTAGTGTTGATGCGTTTGTTTTTGTTATTTATACTGACGCAGTTCTTACTGTCAATTGGGTTGATGAGATTGTTAGTGTTGTTCGTAGTAACGAAGGTTACAGAGTGCGTTGTTAGTGCTGAGATCCACAATTATCATTAGTAACACACACACTCGGGTTTCATCCATTACTTTAAGTAAGTGTTGCCAGTCTTGTCTTCACAGTGTTGCCAGTCTTGTCTTCGCAGTGTTGCCAGTCTTGTCTTCACAGTGTTGCCAGTCTTGTCTTCACAGTGTTGCCAGTCTTGTCTTCGCAGTGTTGCCAGTCTTGTCTTCACAGTGTTGCCAGTCTTGTCTTCACAGTGTTGCCAGTCTTGTCTTCACAGTGTTGCCAGTCTTGTCTTCACAGTGTTGCCAGTCTTGTCTTCACAGTGTTGCCAGTCTTGTCTTCGCAGTGTTGCCAGTCTTGTCTTCACAGTGTTGCCAGTCTTGTCTTCACAGTGTTGCCAGTCTTGTCTTCACAGTGTTGCCAGTCTTGTCTTCGCAGTGTTGCCAGTCTTGTCTTCGCAGCGTTGCCAGTCTTGTCTTCACAGTGTTGCCAGTCTTGTCTTCACAGTGTTGCCAGTCTTGTCTTCACAGTGTTGCCAGTCTTGTCTTCACAGTGTTGCCAGTCTTGTCTTCACAGTGTTGCCAGTCTTGTCTTCACAGTGTTGCCAGTCTTGTCTTCACAGTGTTGCCAGTCTTGTCTTCACGGTGTTGCCAGTCTTGTCTTCACAGTGTTGCCAGTCTTGTCTTCACAGTGTTGCCAGTCTTGTCTTCACAGTGTTGCCAGTCTTGTCTTCACAGTGTTGCCAGTCTTGTCTTCACAGTGTTGCCAGTCTTGTCTTCACAGTGTTGCCAGTCTTGTCTTCATAGTGTTGCCAGTCTTGTCTTCACAGTGTTGCAAGTCTTGTCTTCACAGTGTTGCCAGTCTTGTCTTCACAGTGTTGCCAGTCTTGTCTTCACAGTGTTGCCAGTCTTGTCTTCATAGTGTTGCCAGTCTTGTCTTCACAGTGTTGCCAGTCTTGTCTTCACAGTGTTGCCAGTCTTGTCTTCACAGTGTTGCCAGTCTTGTCTTCACAGTGTTGCCAGTCTTGTCTTCATAGTGTTGCCAGTCTTGTCTTCACAGTGTTGCCAGTCTTGTCTTCACAGTGTTGCCAGTCTTGTCTTCACAGTGTTGCCAGTCTTGTCTTCACAGTGTTGCCAGTCTTGTCTTCACAGTGTTGCCAGTCTTGTCTTCACAGTGTTGCCAGTCTTGTCTTCACAGTGTTGCCAGTCATGTCTTCACAGTGTTGCCAGTCTTGTCTTCACACTGATTTTCTTCATTCTGGTTTCCGTTTTCTTCGCCTAATATTTCAGATTTTTCACTTCTGTCTCCGAATATTTTATTATTTTTTTTTATCAACGCCTCTTCACTTCTCTCTCTTCTCTCGCGACTCTGTATCACCCGGAAAGGTTTAGAACTAAATTGCATAATAATAATAATAATAACAATAATAATAATAATAATAATAATAATAATAATAATAATAATAATAATAATAATAATAATAATAATAATAATAATAATAATAATAATAATAATAACAATAATAATAATAACAATAATAATAATAATAATAATAATAATAACAATAATAATAATAATAATAATAATAATAATAATAATAATAATAATAATAATAATAATAATAACAATAATAATAATAATAATAATAATAATAATAATAATAACAATAATAATAATAATAACAATAATAATAATAATAATAATAATAATAATAATAATAATAATAATAATAATAACAATAATAATAATAATAATAATAATAATAATAATGGTAATAAAAATAATAATCTATTCCCCCTCTCTCTCTCTCTCTCTCTCTCTCTCTCTCTCTATCTCTCTCTCTCTCTCTCTCTCTCTCTCTCTCTCTCTCTCTCTCTCTCTCTCTCTCTCTCTCTTTCTCTCTCTCTCTCTTTCTTACACAGGATTTGACAAAGTTTGGTTAAGGGTTCCTAACTTTCTTTAAAAGCTAAATAAATGCTGGAAGCTACATCTGCTATTTTAAAATCGTTTTATTATTAAGATAAACAAATAACGAAGATGATGGAGTGTGTAGGTCAGCGACCTCAGTTGTTCAGTTGACTTTATATCGTTGATGTCTTTATGCTGTACAATTATGTTCCAAACTAAAGTATCCTGGGAGAGCCAGGCAACAAACAGACAAAACATAGTGCCAAGCATCACACCACACAGTGCCAGACACCACACTGCGCCAGGCAACACAACACACAGTGCCATAGCATCACACCACACAGTAACAGGCATCACACCACACACAGTACAAGACATCTCACCACACAGTGTTAGGCAACACACTACACAGTGCCAGACTGTACACCACGCAGTGCCAGACGTCGCAACACACAATGAGAGACACCACACCACACATCGTCAAGCATCGCATCACACAGTGCCAGACATCACACCACACAGTGACAGACTGCATGCCACACAGTGCCAGGCACCCCAACAACACAGTGACAGGCACCCCCCACAGCACAGTGACAGGCACCCCCACAACATAGTGCCATGCACCCCCACAACACAGTGACAGGCACCCCAACAACACAGTGACAGGCACCCTCACAACACAGTGCCAGGCACCCCCACAACACAGTGCCAGGCACCCCACAACATAGTGCCAGGCACCCCCACAACACAGTGACAGGCACCCCCACAACACAGTGCCAGGCACCTAACAACAAAGTGCCTGTTACAAAAAACGCGATTCTAAAAGCTTAGAGATCTCCAGTGAATAGTAGAAAGGACTGCCCTTCTAGCATCCAGCCTGTTACTGGGTTTTCGTAACAAGTAGTCAGTATCCTTGTCCAATTATCCATTAGAATTCAGTATGATTCAGTAGTGCTTCAGGATTACAACTGGTAGGCTACTAACTAGAGAAATTAACATTTAATAAATTTATTAGTCATTAAGTTGTCTAGGCGTATATCAAATTAAATTAAATTATTCACAGTAATTAAAATAATATCACTTCTCTCGTATACAATAGTATTGTGCTGAAAGCACATATCACATTTATAATTCTTAAGTACCGTCTGGAACACTAACACTTAATAAGATATTACAAATATATACAAGTAAGTTTGTGTATGTGTGTAAGTGCTCTAAGTAGTTCACTATGTCTCACGGCTCGACTAGACTTAAACAAGTGACTGACAAAGTCCTCAAATAAACTAACTTCTTGACCAACTGGCAGTCAGAACAGTCTGCTTGAACAATAAAAGACTGATAAGCCGAACAACAATATAACAAGCAACTGCGACACAGAATCAGGAACAAGGAGATAATATAACGACACTAAGTAGGGACCATCAGCAGATCCTCCACAAAAGTCACAAAACTCCCATAATACTGAATCTAAGTTCAGCATAAGAAAATCCCCGACTGTGACAGTACACAGATACCAGTACAAGTTAGGTCAGAAGCTACAGCTCAGGACCTGAGTTACTCAGAGTGTCTACGCGACACACAACCTCAGTACAACGTTGAAAATCACTAAGTCTATTCAATGTTCTGTGAACAGAGTTCTACAGAACTAAAAAGAATAATGAGACAGACAATCTGTCCAATCACCAAGCGAGTCTAGACCAGACTGAATACTTCAGGCGAGGTGAGGACACCCCCCCCCTCGATCACGTGAAAGCTCCGTGGACAGCTGCAGCTCAGAAACAGAAGCCGGCAGTCTAACGAGCCACAAGCGATAATTACAGTAATTAGACAATCAAGACTTGAAGTGAGCACATAATATGTTACATCCTACCTAACCAAAGGAAGCTAAGTCAAATAACAATATAAAGCAATACATTTACGATTTAGCTATTATCGCAAATACAAGCAATATAAAATTATATGAAAAGGTAATAATTATATATATACATATTAATCATTGCAACCCATTCAGGGGTTGCAGCAGTGCCAGTCACCCCCACAACATAGTGCCAGGCACCCCCACAACACAGTGACAGTCACCCCCACAACACAGTGTCAGGCACTCCCACAAAACAGTGCCAGGCATTACACCACTGTTTCATTCATCACACAGCACAGTGCCAGGCATAACACCACACAGAGCCAGGCATCACACCACACAGTGCCAGGTGTCACACCACACAGTGCCATGCATCGCAGCACACAGTGCAAGGCATCAAACCACACAGTATCAGGTATCACACCACACAGTACCAGACTTCACACCACACAGTGCCAGACACCACATCACACAGTGCCAAACATCACACCATACAGTGCCAGACACCACACCACACAGTACCAGACATCACATCACACAGTACCAGACATCACACCACACAGTGCTAGACTGCACACCACACAGTGCCAGACATCGCAACACATATTGCCAGACACCACACCACACATCGCCAAGCATTACATCACACAGTGCCAGGCAAGCCCACAACATAGTGCCAGGCACCCCCACAACATAGTGACAGTCACTCCCACAACACAGTGCCAGGCACCCCCACAGCATAGTGCCAGGCACCCCACAACACAGTAAAAGGCACCCCCACAACACAGTGACAAGCACTCCCACAGTACAGTAATATGCATCACACAACACAGTGCCAGGTACCCTCACAACATAATGCCAGGCACCCCAACAACACAGTGACAAGCACCCCCAAAACTCAGTGCCAGGCACTCCCACAACACAGCGCCAGTCACCCCAAAACACAGTGCCAGGCATCACACCACACATTGCCAGGCACCACACAGTGCCAGGCATCACACAGTGCCAGGCATCACACAGGACCAGGCATCACACAGTGCCAGGCACTGCACAGTGCCAGAAACAACAGTGCCAGGCACCACATAGTGCCAAGCACCACTCAGTGCCAGGCACCACCCAATGCCAGACACCACACAGTGTCAGACACCATACAGTGCCAGACTCCACAGTGCCAGACACCACACAGTGCCAGGCACCACACAGTGCCAGGCACTACTGAGTGCCAGACACCACACAGTGCCAGACACCACACAATACCATGCACCACAAAGTGCCAGGTACCCCAGAATGCCAGACATCACACAGTGCCAGATTCCACAGAATGCCAAGCACCACAGAGTGCCAGGCACCACAGAGTGCCATGCACCACAGAGTGCCAGGCACCACAGTGTGCAGTGCACCACAGAGTGCCATGCACCACTCAGTACCAGACTCCACACAGTGCCATACACCGCACAGTGTCAGGCACCACAGTGTGCCAGGCACCACCACACAGTGCCATGCACCACACAGTGCCAGACTCCACACAGTGCCATGCACCACACAGTGCCATGCACCACACAGTGCAAGACACCACAGTGTGCCAGGCACCACACAGTGCCAGACTCCACACAGTGCCATGCACCACACAGTGCCATGCACCACACAGTGTCAGACACCACAGTGTGCCAGGCACCACACAGTGCCATGCACCACACAGTGCCAGACACCACAGTGTGCCAGGCACCACACAGTGCCAGACTCCACACAGTGCCATGCACCACACAGTGCCATGCACCACACAGTGCCAGACACCACAGTGTGCCAGGCACCAGGACGATAAAATGATTTTTTCCTGTTTTTCTCGGATATAAAAATTTAGCGATAAAGTCAAACCTGTAATTTCCTGCTGATTTTTTATTACCGGAAGTTCAGTATATTGTGAGAATATAACAGATAAATATTGTGAGAATATAACAGATAAATATTGTGAGAATATAACAGATAAATATTGTGAGAA
Source organism: Cherax quadricarinatus (assembly GCF_038502225.1). Lineage (NCBI taxonomy): Eukaryota > Metazoa > Arthropoda > Malacostraca > Decapoda > Parastacidae > Cherax > Cherax quadricarinatus. The sequence goes on along the minus strand of NW_027195543.1, from coordinate 118,606 downwards.
TATAACAGATAAATATTGTGAGAATATAACAGATAAATATTGTGAGAATATAACAGATAAATATTGTGAGAATATAACAGATAAATATTGTGAGAATATAACAGATAAATATTGTGAGAATATAACAGATAAATATTGTGAGAATATAACAGATAAATATTGTGAGAATATAACAGATAAATATTGTGAGAATATAACAGATAAATATTGTGAGAATATAACAGATAAATATTGTGAGAATATAACAGATAGATATTGTGAGAATATAACAGATAGATATTGTGAGAATATAACAGATAAATATTGTGAGAATATAACAGATAGATATTGTGAGAATATAACAGATAAATATTGTGAGAATATAACAGATAAATATTGTGAGAATATAACAGATAAATATTGTGAGAATATAACAGATAGATATTGTGAGAATGTAACAGATAAATATTGTGAGAATATAACAGATAGATATTGTGAGAATATAACAGATAAATATTGTGAGAATATAACAGATAAATATTGTGAGAATATAACAGATAGATATTGTGAGAATGTAACAGATAGATATTGTGAGAATATAACAGATAAATATTGTGAGAATATAACAGATAGATATTGTGAGAATGTAACAGATAAATATTGTGAGAATATAACAGATAAATATTGTGAGAATATAACAGATAGATATTGTGAGAATATAACAGATAAATATTGTGAGAATATAACAGATAAATATTGTGAGAATATAACAGATAGATATTGTGAGAATATAACAGATAAATATTGTGAGAATATAACAGATAAATATTGTGAGAATATAACAGATAGATATTGTGAGAATATAACAGATAAATATTGTGAGAATATAACAGATAAATATTGTGAGAATATAACAGATAGATATTGTGAGAATATAACAGATAAATATTGTGAGAATATAACAGATAAATATTGTGAGAATATAACAGATAAATATTGTGAGAATATAACAGATAAATATTGTGAGAATATAACAGATAAATATTGTGAGAATATAACAGATAAATATTGTGAGAATATAACAGATAAATATTGTGAGAATATAACAGATAAATATTGTGAGAATATAACAGATAAATATTGTGAGAATATAACAGATAAATATTGTGAGAATATAACAGATAAATATTGTGAGAATATAACAGATAAATATTGTGAGAATATAACAGATAAATATTGTGAGAATATAACAGATAAATATTGTGAGAATATAACAGATAAATATTGTGAGAATATAACAGATAAATATTGTGAGAATATAACAGATAAATATTGTGAGAATATAACAGATAAATATTGTGAGAATATAACAGATAAATATTGTGAGAATATAACAGATAAATATTGTGAGAATATAACAGATAAATATTGTGAGAATATAACAGATAAATATTGTGAGAATATAACAGATAAATATTGTGAGAATATAACAGATAAATATTGTGAGAATATAACAGATAAATATTGTGAGAATATAACAGATAAATATTGTGAGAATATAACAGATAAATATTGTGAGAATATAACAGATAAATATTGTGAGAATATAACAGATAAATATTGTGAGAATATAACAGATAAATATTGTGAGAATATAACAGATAAATATTGTGAGAATATAACAGATAAATATTGTGAGAATATAACAGATAAATATTGTGAGAATATAACAGATAAATATTGTGAGAATATAACAGATAAATATTGTGAGAATATAACAGATAAATATTGTGAGAATATAACAGATAAATATTGTGAGAATATAACAGATAAATATTGTGAGAATATAACAGATAAATATTGTGAGAATATAACAGATAAATATTGTGAGAATATAACAGATAAATATTGTGAGAATATAACAGATAAATATTGTGAGAATATAACAGATAAATATTGTGAGAATATAACAGATAAATATTGTGAGAATATAACAGATAAATATTGTGAGAATATAACAGATAAATATTGTGAGAATATAACAGATAAATATTGTGAGAATATAACAGATAAATATTGTGAGAATATAACAGATAAATATTGTGAGAATATAACAGATAAATATTGTGAGAATATAACAGATAAATATTGTGAGAATATAACAGATAAATATTGTGAGAATATAACAGATAAATATTGTGAGAATATAACAGATAAATATTGTGAGAATATAACAGATAAATATTGTGAGAATATAACAGATAAATATTGTGAGAATATAACAGATAAATATTGTGAGAATATAACAGATAAATATTGTGAGAATATAACAGATAAATATTGTGAGAATATAACAGATAAATATTGTGAGAATATAACAGATAAATATTGTGAGAATATAACAGATAAATATTGTGAGAATATAACAGATAAATATTGTGAGAATATAACAGATAAATATTGTGAGAATATAACAGATAAATATTGTGAGAATATAACAGATAAATATTGTGAGAATATAACAGATAAATATTGTGAGAATATAACAGATAAATATTGTGAGAATATAACAGATAAATATTGTGAGAATATAACAGATAAATATTGTGAGAATATAACAGATAAATATTGTGAGAATATAACAGATAAATATTGTGAGAATATAACAGATAAATATTGTGAGAATATAACAGATAAATATTGTGAGAATATAACAGATAAATATTGTGAGAATATAACAGATAAATATTGTGAGAATATAACAGATAAATATTGTGAGAATATAACAGATAAATATTGTGAGAATATAACAGATAAATATTGTGAGAATATAACAGATAAATATTGTGAGAATATAACAGATAAATATTGTGAGAATATAACAGATAAATATTGTGAGAATATAACAGATAAATATTGTGAGAATATAACAGATAAATATTGTGAGAATATAACAGATAAATATTGTGAGAATATAACAGATAAATATTGTGAGAATATAACAGATAAATATTGTGAGAATATAACAGATAAATATTGTGAGAATATAACAGATAAATATTGTGAGAATATAACAGATAAATATTGTGAGAATATAACAGATAAATATTGTGAGAATATAACAGATAAATATTGTGAGAATATAACAGATAAATATTGTGAGAATATAACAGATAAATATTGTGAGAATATAACAGATAAATATTGTGAGAATATAACAGATAAATATTGTGAGAATATAACAGATAAATATTGTGAGAATATAACAGATAAATATTGTGAGAATATAACAGATAAATATTGTGAGAATATAACAGATAAATATTGTGAGAATATAACAGATAAATATTGTGAGAATATAACAGATAAATATTGTGAGAATATAACAGATAAATATTGTGAGAATATAACAGATAAATATTGTGAGAATATAACAGATAAATATTGTGAGAATATAACAGATAAATATTGTGAGAATATAACAGATAAATATTGTGAGAATATAACAGATAAATATTGTGAGAATATAACAGATAAATATTGTGAGAATATAACAGATAAATATTGTGAGAATATAACAGATAAATATTGTGAGAATATAACAGATAAATATTGTGAGAATATAACAGATAAATATTGTGAGAATATAACAGATAAATATTGTGAGAATATAACAGATAAATATTGTGAGAATATAACAGATAAATATTGTGAGAATATAACAGATAAATATTGTGAGAATATAACAGATAAATATTGTGAGAATATAACAGATAAATATTGTGAGAATATAACAGATAAATATTGTGAGAATATAACAGATAAATATTGTGAGAATATAACAGATAAATATTGTGAGAATATAACAGATAAATATTGTGAGAATATAACAGATAAATATTGTGAGAATATAACAGATAAATATTGTGAGAATATAACAGATAAATATTGTGAGAATATAACAGATAAATATTGTGAGAATATAACAGATAAATATTGTGAGAATATAACAGATAAATATTGTGAGAATATAACAGATAAATATTGTGAGAATATAACAGATAAATATTGTGAGAATATAACAGATAAATATTGTGAGAATATAACAGATAAATATTGTGAGAATATAACAGATAAATATTGTGAGAATATAACAGATAAATATTGTGAGAATATAACAGATAAATATTGTGAGAATATAACAGATAAATATTGTGAGAATATAACAGATAAATATTGTGAGAATATAACAGATAAATATTGTGAGAATATAACAGATAAATATTGTGAGAATATAACAGATAAATATTGTGAGAATATAACAGATAAATATTGTGAGAATATAACAGATAAATATTGTGAGAATATAACAGATAAATATTGTGAGAATATAACAGATAAATATTGTGAGAATATAACAGATAAATATTGTGAGAATATAACAGATAAATATTGTGAGAATATAACAGATAAATATTGTGAGAATATAACAGATAAATATTGTGAGAATATAACAGATAAATATTGTGAGAATATAACAGATAAATATTGTGAGAATATAACAGATAAATATTGTGAGAATATAACAGATAAATATTGTGAGAATATAACAGATAAATATTGTGAGAATATAACAGATAAATATTGTGAGAATATAACAGATAAATATTGTGAGAATATAACAGATAAATATTGTGAGAATATAACAGATAAATATTGTGAGAATATAACAGATAAATATTGTGAGAATATAACAGATAAATATTGTGAGAATATAACAGATAAATATTGTGAGAATATAACAGATAAATATTGTGAGAATATAACAGATAAATATTGTGAGAATATAACAGATAAATATTGTGAGAATATAACAGATAAATATTGTGAGAATATAACAGATAAATATTGTGAGAATATAACAGATAAATATACTCTGCATGATTATTTCTCGTAAATTCATTTTTGTTACGTAACATCTTCCTGTTATCACCCAGTGAGCTTTACCATCTTCCTGTTATCACCCAGTGAGCTTTACCATCTTCCTGTTATCACCCAGTGAGCTTTACCATCTTCCTGTTATCATCCAGTGAGCTTTACCATCTTCCTGTTATCACCCAGTGAGCTTTACCATCTTCCTGTTATCATCCAGTGAGCTTTACCATCTTCCTGTTATCACCCAGTGAGCTTTACCATCTTCCTGTTATCACCCAGTGAGCTTTACCATCTTCCTGTTATCACCCAGTGAGCTTTACCATCTTCCTGTTATCACCCAGTGAGCTTTACCATCTTCCTGTTATCACCCAGTGAGCTTTACCATCTTCCTGTTATCACCCAGTGAGCTTTACCATCTTCCTGTTATCACCCAGTGAGCTTTACCATCTTCCTGTTATCACCCAGTGAGCTTTACCATCTTCCTGTTATCATCCAGTGAGCTTTACCATCTTCCTGTTATCATCCAGTGAGCTTTACCATCTTCCTGTTATCACCCAGTGAGCTTTACCATCTTCCTGTTATCACCCAGTGAGCTTTACCATCTTCCTGTTATCATCCAGTGAGCTTTACCATCTTCCTGTTATCACCCAGTGAGCTTTACCATCTTCCTGTTATCACCCAGCGAGCTTTACCATCTTCCTGTTATCACCCAGTGAGCTTTACCATCTTCCTGTTATCACCCAGTGAGCTTTACCATCTTCCTGTTATCACCCAGTGAGCTTTACCATCTTCCTGTTATCACCCAGTGAGCTTTACCATCTTCCTGTTATCACCCAGTGAGCTTTACCATCTTCCTGTTATCATCCAGTGAGCTATACCATCTTCCTGTTATCACCCAGTGAGCTTTACCATCTTCCTATTATCATCCAGTGAGCTTTACCATCTTCCTGTTATCACCCAGTGAGCTTTACCATCTTCCTGTTATCACCCAGTGAGCTTTACCATCTTCCTGTTATCACCCAGTGAGCTTTACCATCTTCCTGTTATCACCCAGTGAGCTTTACCATCTTCCTGTTATCACCCAGTGAGCTTTACCATCTTCCTGTTATCACCCAGTGAGCTTTACCATCTTCCTGTTATCATCGAGTGAGCTTTACCATCTTCCTATTATCATCCAGTGAGCTTTACCATCTTCCTGTTATCACCCAGTGAGCTTTACCATCTTCCTGTTATCACCCAGTGAGCTTTACCATCTTCCTGTTATCATCCAGTGAGCTTTACCATCTTCCTATTATCATCCAGTGAGCTTTACCATCTTCCTATTATCATCCAGTGAGCTTTACCATTTTCCTATTATCATCCAGTGAGCTTTACCGTCTTCCTATTATCATCCAGTGAGCTTTACCATCTTCCTATTATCATCCAGTGAGCTTTACCATCTTCCTATTATCATCCAGTGAGCTTTACCATCTTCCTGTTATCATCCAGTGAGCTTTCCATCTTCCTATTATCATCCAGTGAGCTTTACCATCTTCCTGTTATCACCCAGTGAGCTTTACCATCTTCCTGTTATCACCCAGTGAGCTTTACCATCTTCCTGTTATCATCGAGTGAGCTTTACCATCTTCCTATTATCATCCAGTGAGCTTTACCATCTTCCTGTTATCACCCAATGAGCTTTACCATCTTCCTGTTATCATCCAGTGAGCTTTACCATCTTCCTATTATCATCGAGTGAGCTTTACCATCTTCCTGTTATCACCCAGTGAGCTTTACCATCTTCCTGTTATCACCCAGTGAGCTTTACCATCTTCCTGTTATCACCCAGTGAGCTTTACCATCTTCCTATTATCATCCAGTGAGCTTTACCATCTTCCTATTATCATCCAGTGAGCTTTACCATCTTCCTATTATCATCCAGTGAGCTTTACCATCTTCCTATTATCATCCAGTGAGCTTTACCATCTTCCTGTTATCATCCAGTGAGCTTTACCATCTTCCTATTATCATCCAGTGAGCTTTACCATCTTCCTGTTATCACCCAGTGAGCTTTACCATCTTCCTGTTATCACCCAGTGAGCTTTACCATCTTCCTGTTATCATCGAGTGAGCTTTACCATCTTCCTATTATCATCCAGTGAGCTTTACCATCTTCCTGTTATCACCCAATGAGCTTTACCATCTTCCTGTTATCATCCAGTGAGCTTTACCATCTTCCTATTATCATCGAGTGAGCTTTACCATCTTCCTGTTATCACCCAGTGAGCTTTACCATCTTCCTGTTATCACCCAGTGAGCTTTACCATCTTCCTGTTATCACCCAGTGAGCTTTACCATCTTCCTGTTATCATCGAGTGAGCTTTACCATCTTCCTATTATCATCCAGTGAGCTTTACCATCTTCCTGTTATCACCCAATGAGCTTTACCATCTTCCTGTTATCATCCAGTGAGCTTTACCATCTTCCTATTATCATCGAGTGAGCTTTACCATCTTCCTGTTGTCACCCAGTGAGCTTTACCATCTTCCTGTTATCACCCAGTGAGCTTTACCATCTTCCTGTTATCATCGAGTGAGCTTTACCATCTTCCTATTATCATCCAGTGAGCTTTACCATCTTCCTGTTATCACCCAGTGAGCTTTACCATCTTCCTATTATCATCCAGTGAGCTTTACCATCTTCCTGTTATCACCCAGTGAGCTTTACCATCTTCCTGTTATCACCCAGTGAGCTTTACCATCTTCCTGTTATCACCCAGTGAGCTTTACCATCTTCCTGTTATCACCCAGTGAGCTTTACCATCTTCCTGTTATCACCCAGTGAGCTTTACCATCTTCCTGTTATCACCCAGTGAGCTTTACCATCTTCCTGTTATCACCCAGTGAGCTTTACCATCTTCCTGTTATCATCCAGTGAGCTATACCATCTTCCTGTTATCACCCAGTGAGCTTTACCATCTTCCTATTATCATCCAGTGAGCTTTACCATCTTCCTGTTATCACCCAGTGAGCTTTACCATCTTCCTGTTATCACCCAGTGAGCTTTACCATCTTCCTGTTATCACCCAGTGAGCTTTACCATCTTCCTGTTATCACCCAGTGAGCTTTACCATCTTCCTGTTATCACCCAGTGAGCTTTACCATCTTCCTGTTATCACCCAGTGAGCTTTACCATCTTCCTGTTATCATCGAGTGAGCTTTACCATCTTCCTATTATCATCCAGTGAGCTTTACCATCTTCCTGTTATCACCCAGTGAGCTTTACCATCTTCCTGTTATCACCCAGTGAGCTTTACCATCTTCCTGTTATCATCCAGTGAGCTTTACCATCTTCCTATTATCATCCAGTGAGCTTTACCATCTTCCTATTATCATCCAGTGAGCTTTACCATTTTCCTATTATCATCCAGTGAGCTTTACCGTCTTCCTATTATCATCCAGTGAGCTTTACCATCTTCCTATTATCATCCAGTGAGCTTTACCATCTTCCTATTATCATCCAGTGAGCTTTACCATCTTCCTGTTATCATCCAGTGAGCTTTCCATCTTCCTATTATCATCCAGTGAGCTTTACCATCTTCCTGTTATCACCCAGTGAGCTTTACCATCTTCCTGTTATCACCCAGTGAGCTTTACCATCTTCCTGTTATCATCGAGTGAGCTTTACCATCTTCCTATTATCATCCAGTGAGCTTTACCATCTTCCTGTTATCACCCAATGAGCTTTACCATCTTCCTGTTATCATCCAGTGAGCTTTACCATCTTCCTATTATCATCGAGTGAGCTTTACCATCTTCCTGTTATCACCCAGTGAGCTTTACCATCTTCCTGTTATCACCCAGTGAGCTTTACCATCTTCCTGTTATCACCCAGTGAGCTTTACCATCTTCCTATTATCATCCAGTGAGCTTTACCATCTTCCTATTATCATCCAGTGAGCTTTACCATCTTCCTATTATCATCCAGTGAGCTTTACCATCTTCCTATTATCATCCAGTGAGCTTTACCATCTTCCTGTTATCATCCAGTGAGCTTTACCATCTTCCTATTATCATCCAGTGAGCTTTACCATCTTCCTGTTATCACCCAGTGAGCTTTACCATCTTCCTGTTATCACCCAGTGAGCTTTACCATCTTCCTGTTATCATCGAGTGAGCTTTACCATCTTCCTATTATCATCCAGTGAGCTTTACCATCTTCCTGTTATCACCCAATGAGCTTTACCATCTTCCTGTTATCATCCAGTGAGCTTTACCATCTTCCTATTATCATCGAGTGAGCTTTACCATCTTCCTGTTATCACCCAGTGAGCTTTACCATCTTCCTGTTATCACCCAGTGAGCTTTACCATCTTCCTGTTATCACCCAGTGAGCTTTACCATCTTCCTGTTATCATCGAGTGAGCTTTACCATCTTCCTATTATCATCCAGTGAGCTTTACCATCTTCCTGTTATCACCCAATGAGCTTTACCATCTTCCTGTTATCATCCAGTGAGCTTTACCATCTTCCTATTATCATCGAGTGAGCTTTACCATCTTCCTGTTGTCACCCAGTGAGCTTTACCATCTTCCTGTTATCACCCAGTGAGCTTTACCATCTTCCTGTTATCATCGAGTGAGCTTTACCATCTTCCTATTATCATCCAGTGAGCTTTACCATCTTCCTGTTATCACCCAGTGAGCTTTACCATCTTCCTATTATCATCCAGTGAGCTTTACCATCTTCCTGTTATCACCCAGTGAGCTTTACCATCTTCCTGTTATCACCCAGTGAGCTTTACCATCTTCCTGTTATCACCCAGTGAGCTTTACCATCTTCCTGTTATCACCCAGTGAGCTTTACCATCTTCCTGTTATCATCGAGTGAGCTTTACCATCTTCCTATTATCATCCAGTGAGCTTTACCATCTTCCTGTTATCACCCAGTGAGCTTTACCATCTTCCTGTTATCACCCAGTGAGCTTTACCATCTTCCTATTATCATCCAGTGAGCTTTACCATCTTCCTGTTATCATCCAGTGAGCTTTACCATCTTCCTGTTATCATCCAGTGAGCTTTACCATCTTCCTGTTATCACCCAGTGAGCTTTACCATCTTCCTGTTACCACCCAGTGAGCTATACCATCTTCCTGTTATCACCCAGTGAGCTTTACCATCTTCATATTATCCAGTGAGCTTTACCATCTTCCTATTATCATCCAGTGAGCTTTACCATCTTCCTGTTATCACCCAGTGAGCTTTACCATCTTCCTGTTATCACCCAGTGAGCTTTTCCATCTTCCTGTTATCACCCAGTGAGCTTTACCATCTTCCTATTATCATCCAGTGAGCTTTACCATCTTCCTGTTATCACCCAGTGAGCTTTACCATCTTCCTATTATCATCCAGTGAGCTTTACCATCTTCCTGTTATCACCCAGTGAGCTTTACCATCTTCCTGTTATCACCCAGTGAGCTTTACCATCTTCTTATTATCATCCAGTGAGCTTTACCATCTTCCTGTTATCACCCAGTGAGCTTTACCATCTTCCTATTATCATCCAGTGAGCTTTACCATCTTCCTATTATCACCCAGTGAGCTTTGCCATCTTCCTATCATCATCCAGTGAGCTTTATCATCTTCCTGTTATCACCCAGTGAGCTTTACCATCTTCTTATTATTATCCAGTGAGCTTTACCATCTTCTTATTATCATCCAGTGAGCTTTACCATCTTCTTATTATCATACAGTGAGCTTTACCATCTTCCTGTTATCATCCATTGAGCTTTACCATCTTCCTGTTATCATCCAGGGGACCAGGGCAACAGGGGACCAGGGCAACAGTGGATCAGGGCAACAGGGGACCAGGGCAACAAGGGAGCAGGGCAACAGAGGACAAGGGCAACAGGGGACCAGGGCAACAGGGGTCAACAACAACAGGGGACCAATGCAACAGGGGACAAGAGCAACAAGGGACCAAAGCATCAAAGGAACAGAACAACAGGGGACCAGGGCAACAGGGGACCAGGGCAACAGGGGACCAGGGCAACAGGAGACCAGGACAACAGGGGACCAGGGCAACAGGGGACCAGGGCAACAGGGGACCAGAGCAATTGGGGACCACAACAACAGGGGACAAGGGCAGCAGGGGACCAGGGCAAGGGACCAGAGCAACAGGGACCAGAGCAACATGGGACCAGGGCAACAGGAGATCAGGGAAAGAGTGAACCAGGGAAGCAGGGGACCAAGGCAAGGAACCAGAGCAACAGGGAACTAGAGCAACATGGGAACAGGGCAACAGGGGATCAGGGAAACTGGGGCTAGGACACCAGATGACCAGAGCAACAGGAGACCAGGGCAACAGGGGACCAGGGCAACAGGGGACCAGGGCAACAGGGGACCAGGGCAACAGGGAACCAGGGCAACAGGGAACCAGGGAAACAGGGGACCAGGGCAACAGGGGACCAGGGCAACAGGGGATCAGGGAGACCGGGGACAAGGGCAAGAGGGGACCAGGGCAACAGAGGACCAGAGCAACAGGGGACCAGGGCAACAGGAGACCAGGGCAACAGGGGATCAAGGCAACAGGGGACCATGGCAACAGGGGACCAGAGCAACAGGTGACCAGAGCAAAAGTTGACCAGGACAACAGAGGAACAGAGCAAGAGGGGACCAGGACAACAGGGGACCAGGGCAACATGGAACCAGAGCAAGAGGTGACCAACGCAACAGGGAACCAGGGCAACAGGAGACCAGAGCAACAGGGGAACAGGACAACAGGAGACCAGAGCAACAGGGGACCAGGGCTACAGGGGACCAGGGCAACAGAAGACCATAGCAACAGGGGACTAGGACAACAGGGGATCAGGGCGACAGGGGACCAGAGCAACAGGGAAAAGAGAACGGGAAGTAGAATGGAGAAAGGAGGAAGAAGAACAGAAGGGTGGGAGTGGTTAGAGGTGAGTGGAGAGAGGAGGGCAGAGGAGAGTAAGAAGAGTTTAGATGTGCCAAACTTTTTAACCTGATGTAAGTTGGGTGAGGAAGAAGGATAGGGAAGGATGGAATGTGGAAAAGTGTTGGTGGTGGGTGAGGAGGGTGGTATTAAAGGTAAGTTGCCCAACCACTTTGGCGAACTTCAATAAAGGTGCTTGTGTGTGTGTGTGTGTATGTGTGTTGTGCTATTCATTATGTTCATGTGATGAGGTATAACGCAACACCCATCAGAGGAATACATTTATACAAGTTGCGTAAATGCATGGCAGTGATTTGGTAGTATGTACAGTTTTGTTGTCGCCTTATTTTTTTGCGCAGGAGGCAAGATGTTCGTTTTCTTTCAAGGAGCTTGCTAGAGCTGATGGTCAGCTGATCTGGTCCTGAGGCGGTGTCCTGCCATAGGACGTTTTCAGATGCTACTTGGTTATATGTAAGGTATCCACAGCAAGGATGGTTTTATCTGACTCGAACGCAGACTGGCTCAGGTCTTATCCATTTTTCTAAATCTTCAGGGACATCGCTCAGAATCTTTGGTCTTGGGAAGTCCTCTTTGTGGATGAAACATCGGACTCGTTGTTAGAGCGACATTCTGAAGGTTCTGTGGGTGGGAGTATTAATGATGTAGTCAGTGGTGTTAATTGGTTGGGGAGGGTTTCTCTGTCTGGAATATAGAGTTCTTGCATGGCATATAGTTGCCGTTTCTTTAGTTTGTCCAGCATGATATTCATTGCGTCGATCTTTTGATCAGTTATGAGGATGTCTTCACAAAATTCAACTTTAATAACAAAAATATACAATGGGAACATGTCAACCATGTTCTAACTGAATCAAGCTGGAAACATATCATAAACAACACGGATCCAAACCTTTGCCTAGAAAAAAGTAACTCTGTGGCACTACTCAAGGGTCTACTCAAGGGACATGCCATTAAGAAAAAAAAAGAGAAGATGTAAACTAGAAAGAGACAGATGCTCCCTATACAGGCGAAGGCGAAGAATCACAGAGCTACTGAGAGGGAACAATATATCTGAAATACGAAGGGAGGCACTGGTCAGAGAAATAGCAAATATCGAACTTAAGCTTAAGGAATCTTATTGGAGGCAAGAATCTCAGGAAAAACTAAAAGTCATAAAGGGAATTGAAAAAAAAAAATTCTTCTCTTATGCCATATCTAAGGGTAAAACAACATTCAGTATTAGGCCCATGGTTAGGCGGGATGGAACATACACATATGACAGCAAAGAAATGAGTGAGATACTAAAGTGGCAATTCGACTCAGTTTTCAGCGAGCCATTACCTAGACTAAGGGTCGACAAACTAAATGAATTCTTCACGAACGAGAATCAAAATCTTGTCATCTCAAAAATCTCTGATATTATGCTAACACCACAAGATTGAAAAGGCAATAGATGGCACACTCGTGCACTCTGCCTCAGGCCAAAGGCTGGGCATGTATTGAAGAATTCCTTGTACCAAGATCCCATGATGCTGTAATGCCTGACAGACGTGATAAATGGTTTTGAAAACCGACAAGTTGAAGATTGACACACTTATGCAACATATGAGAATCTTTATTAAGGAAACGTTTCGCCACACAGTGGCTTCATCAGTCCAATACAAAGCAGAGAGGAGGTAAGGAGAGGAGGAGTTTGAGGTAATCAATCCCTCAGTGTCACATCTGTCAGACACTACAATATCATGGGAGCTTAATACAAGGAATTCTTCAGTACTTGTCCAACCTTTGGACAAGTATTGGTCTGATCTGTAGTGATCTGATCTGTATCATTCGTGAATTGATCTGTATTATTAGTGATCTGACCTGTATCAGTAGTGCTCTGACCTGCATCAGTAGTGATCTGCCCTGTATCAGTAGTGTTCGGCTCTGTATCAGTAGTGATCTGCCCTGTATCTGTAGAGATCTGTCCTGTACCCATAGTGATTTGCTCTTATCAGTAGTGATCTGCACTGTATCAGTAGTGATCTGCCCTGTATCAGTAGTGATCTGCCCTGTATCTGTAGAGATCTGCTCTGTATCAAAAGTGATCTGCTCTGCATCAGTAGTAATCTTCCATGTATCAGTAGTGATCTGCCCAGCATCAGTAGTGATCAGCTCTGCATCAGAAGTGATCTGCTCTGTATAAGTAGTTATCTGCTCTGCATCAGTAGTGATCAGCTCTGCATCAGTAGTGATCTGCTCTGTATCAGCAGTGATCTGCCCTGTATCAGTAGTGATCTGCCCTGTATCAGTAGTGAACTGCCCTGTATCAGTAGTGAACTGCCCTGTATCAATACTGATCTGCTATGTATCAGTAGTGATCTGCTATGTATCAGTAGTGATCTGCCACCTATCAGTAGTGATCTGATATGTATCAGTAGTGATCTGCTATGTATCAGAAGTGATCTGCTCTGTATCAGTAGTGATCTGCTATGTATCAGAAGTGATCTGCTCTGTATCAGTAGTGATCTGCTATGTATCAGTAGTGATCTGCTATGTATCAGTAGTAATCTGCTATGTATCAGCAGTGATGGGCTCTGTATCATTGGTGATCTGCCCTATATCAGAAGTGATCTGCTCTGTATCAGTAGTGATCTGCACTGTAACGGTAGTTATCTGCCCTGTGTCAGTAGTGAATTTTCCTGTATAAGTAGCGATCTGCCATGTATCAGAAGTGATCTGTCCTGCATCCAAAGTGATCTGCTCTTATCAGTAGTGGTCTGCACTGTATCAGTAGCGATCTGCCCTATATAAGTAGTGACCTTCTAGGAATCAGTAGCGATCTGCTATGTATCAGTAGTGATCTTCACTGTATCAGTAGTGATCTGCTCTGTATCAGTAGTGATCTGCTCTGCATCAGTAGTGATCTGCTCTGTATCAGTAGTGGTCAGCACTCTAACAGTAGTGATCTGCTCTGTATCAGTAGTGATCTGCTCTGAATCAGTAGTGATCTGCTCTGTATCATTAGTGATCTGCATTATATCAGTAGGGATCTGCCCTGTATCAGTAGTGACCTTCTCTGTACAAGTAGTAATCTGCCCTATATCAGTAGTGATCTGCCCAGTATCAGTAGTGATCTGCTCTGTATAAGTAAAGACCTTCTCTGTATCAGTAGCGATCTGTCCTGAATCATTAGTGATCTGATCTGTATCAGTAATGATCTGCTCTCTATCAGTATTGATCTGCCCTCTATCAGTATTGATCTGCTCTGTATCAGTAGTGATCTGCTGTGAATAAGTAGTGCCCTCTGTATCAGTAGTGATCTGTTCTGAATCAGTAGTGATCTGCCCTGTATCAGTAGTGATCTGCCATGTATCAGTAGTGATCTATTGTGTACCAGTAGTGATCTGCCCTCTATCAGTAGTGATCTGCCCTCTATCAGTAGTGATCTGCTCTGTATCAGTAGTGATCTGCTTTATAACAGTAGTGACCTTCTCGGTATCAGTAGTGATCTGTCCTGTATCAGTAGTGATCTGCCATGTGTCAATAGTGATCTGCTCTGTAACGGTAGTGATCTGCACAGTGTCACTAGTGATTTGTCCAGTATCAGTAGTGATCTGCCCTGTGTCAGTAGTGATCTGTCCTGCATCCATAGTGATCTGCTCTTATCAGTAGTGATCTTCACTGTATCAGTAGTGATCTGCTCTGTATCAGTAGTGATCTGCTCTGTATCAGTAGTGATCTGCTCTGTATCAGTAGTGATCCGCAATGTATCAGTAGTGATCCGCTCTGTATCAGTAGTGATCTGCTCTGTATCAGTAGTGATCTGCTCTGTATCAGTAGTGATCTGCTCTGTATCAGTAGTGATCTGCTCTGTATCAGTAGTGATCTGCTCTGTATCAGTAGTGATCTGCTCTGTATCAATAGTGATCTGCTCTGTATCAGTAGTGATCTGCCCTTTATCCATAGTGACCTGCTCTAATCAGTAGTGACCTGCACTGTATCAGTAGTGATCTGCCCTGTATCCATAGTGACCTGCTCTAATCAGTAGTGATCTGCTCTGTATCAGTAGTAATCTTCCCTGTATCAGTAGTGACCTTCTCTCTATCAGCAGAGATCTGATTTGTATCAGTAGTGATCTGCTATGTATCAGTCGTGATCTGCTCTGTATCAATAGTGATCTGTTGTGTACCAATAGTGATCTGCCCTGTATCAGTAGTTATCTGCTCAGTATCAACTGTGATCTGCTCTGTGTCAGTAGTGATCTGTTGTGTACCAATAGTGATCTGCCCTGTATCAGTAGTGATCTGCTATGTATCAGTAGTGACCTTCTCTCTATCAGCAGCGATCTGCCTTGTATCAGTAGTGATCTGCTATGTATCAGTAGTGGTCTGCTCTGTATCAGTAGTGATCTGCTCTGTATCAGTAGTGACCTTCTCTCTATCAGCAGAGATCTGCCTTGTATCAGTAGTGATCTGCTATGTATCAGTAGTGATCTGCTCTGTATCAGTAGTGATCTGCCATGTATCAGTAGTGACCTTCTCTCTATCAGCAGAGATCTGCCCTGTATCAATAGTGATCTGCTCTGTATCAGTAGTGATCTGCTATGTATCAGTAGTGATCTGCACTCTATCAGTAGTGTCTGTCATGTATCAGTAGTGATCTGCCCTGTATCAGTAATGATCTGTCCTGTATCAGTAGTGATCTGCCATGTATCAGTAGTGATCTGCTCTGTATCAGTAGTGATCTGCTCTGTATCAGTAGTGATCTGCTATGTATCAGTAGTGATCTGCCCTGTATCAGTAGTGATCTGCCCTGTATCAGTAATGGTCTGCCCTGTATCAGTAGTGGTCTGCTCTGTATCAGTAGTGGTCTGCCCTGTAACAGTAGTGGTCTGCCCTGTATTAGTAATGGTCTGCCCTGTATCAGTAGTGGTCTGCTCTGTATCAGTAGTGGTCTGCCCTGTATCAGTAGTGATCTGCCCTGTATCAGTAATGGTCTGCCCTGTATCAGTAGTGGTCTGCTCTGTATCAGTAGTGGTCTGCCCTGTAACAGTAGTGGTCTGCCCTGTATCAGTAGTGATCTGCCCTGTATCAGTAGTGGTCTGCCCTGTATCAGTAGTGGTCTGCCCTGTATCAGTAGTGGTCTGCCCTGCATCAGTAGTGGTCTGCCCTGTATCAGTAGTGATCTTCCCTGTATCAGTAGTGGTCTGCCCTGTATCAGTAGTGGTCTGCTCTGTATCAGTAGTGGTCTGCCCTGTATCAGCTGTGGTCTGCCCTGTATCAGTAGTGATCTGCCCTGTATCAGTAGTGGTCTGCACTGTATCAGTAGTGGTCTGCTCTGTATCAGTAGTGGTCTGCCCTGTATCAGTAGTTGTCTGCTCTGTATCAGTAGTTGTCTGCCCTGTATCAGTAGTGGTCTGCTCTGTATCAGTAGTAATCTGCTATGCGTCAGTAGTGATCTGCTCTGTATCAGCAGTGATGTGCTCTATATCATTGGTGATCTGCCCTATATCACAAGTGATCTGCTCTGTATCAATAGTGATCTGCCCTGTATCAGTAGTGATCTGCCCTGTATCAATCGTGATCTGCTCTGTATGAGTAGTGGTCTGCCTCGTATCATTAGTGATATGCTAAGTATCAGTAGTGATCTGCTCTATATCAGTAGTGATCTGCGCTGTATCAGTAATGATCTGCTCTGTATCAATAGTGATCTGCTCTGCATCTGTAAAGATCTGCTTGGCATCAGTACTGCTCTGCCGTGTTTCAATAGTGATCTTCTCTGTATCTGTCAAGATCTGCTCTATATCTAGTGTGATCTGCCATGTTCCAACAGTGATCTGTTCTGTATAAGCAGTGATCTGCAGCGTATCAGTAGTGATCTGCTCTGTATTTGTAGTGATCTGCTTTGTATCAGTAGTTACCTTCTGTGTATCAGTAGTGATCTGCCCTGAATCAGTAGTGATCTGCTCTGTATAAATAGTGATCTGCATTGTATCAGTAGAGATCTGCTAAGTATTAGTAGTGATCTGCCTTGTATCAGTAGAGACCTTCTCTGTATCAGTAGTGATCTTCCTTGTATCAGTAGTGATCTGCTCTGAATCACTAGCAATCTGCCCCGTTTCAGTAGTTATCTGCCCTGTGTCAGTAGTGATCTTCTCTCTATCAGTAGTGATCTGCTCTGTATCAGTAGTGATCTACCCTGTATCAATAGTGATCTGTTGTGTATCAATGGTGATCTGCCCTCTATCAGTAGTGATCTGCTCTGTATCAGTAGTGATCTGCTCTGTATCAGTAGTGATCTGCTCGGTATCAGTAGTGCTCTGTCCCGTATCAGTAGTGACCTTCTTGGTATCAGTACTGATCTGCTCTGGAACATTAGTGACCTTTTCGGTAGCAGTAGTGATCTATTCTAGTACAGTAGTGATCTGCCATGTATCAGTAGTGATCTGCTATGTAACGGTAGCGATCTGCCCTGCGTCAGTAGTAACCTGTCCTTCATCCTTAGTGATCTGCTCTTATCAGTAGCTATCTGCCCTATATAAGTAGAGACCTTCTAGGAATAAGAAGAGATCTGCTGTGTATCAGTAGTGATCTGCTCTGTATCAGTAGTGATCTGCTCTGTATCAGTAGTGATTTGCACTGCATCAGTAGTGATCTGCTCTGTATCAGTAGTGATTTGCACTGCATCAGTAGTGATTTCTCCTGAATCAGTTGTGATCTGCCCTGTATCAGCATTGACCTTGTCGATATCAGTAGCGATCTGCTCTGTATCAGTAGTGATCTGCTCTGAATCAGTTGTGATCTGCATTGTATCATAGTGATCTGCCCTGTATCAGTAGTGATCTGATAAGTTTCAGTAGTGATCTGCTCAGTATCATAGTGATCTGCCTTGCATCTCTAGTGATCTGCCCTGTGTCAGTAGTGATCTGCTCTGTATCATTAGTGATCTGCTCTTTACCAGTAGTGATCTGCTCTGTATCATTAGTTTTCTGCTCTCTGTTAGTAGTGATCTGCCCTGTATCAGAAGTGATCTGCCTTGTATCAGTAGTGATCTGCCCTGTGTCAGTAGTGATCTGCCCTGTATCAGTAATGATCTGCCCTGTATCAGTAGTGTCCTTCTCTTTATCAATAGTGATCTGCCTTGTGTCAGTAGTGATCTGTCCTGTATCAGTAGTGATCTGCTGTGTATCAGTAGTGATCTGCATTGTATTAGTAGTGATCTGTTCTGAATCAGTAGTGATCTGCTATGTGTCAGTAGTGATCTGCCCTGTATCAATAGTGATCTGCCCTCTATCGGCAGTGATCTGCTCTGTATCTGTAGTGATCTGCTCTGTATCAATAGTGATCTGCTCTTTATCAGTAGTGATCTGCTCTGTGTCACTAGTGATCTGCTCTCTATGAGTAGTGATCTGCCCTGTTTCAGTAGTGATCTGCCTTGTATGAGTAATGATCTGCTTTGTATATATAGTGATCTGCTCTGTATCGTAAGTGATCTCCTCTTTATCAGTAGTGATCTGTTCCGTGTCAGTAGTGGTCTGCCCTGTATCAGCTGTGATCTGCCCTCTATCAGTAATGATCTTCCCTGTTTCAGTAGTAATCTGCTCTGTATCATTTGTTGTCTGCTCTGTGTCAGTAGTGATTCCTGTATCAGTAGTGATCTGCTGTGTATCAGTAGTGATCTGCTCTGTATCAGTAGTGATCTGCCCTGTATCAGTAGTGATTTGCCCTGTATCAATAGTGATCTGCTCTGTATCAGTAGTGATCTGCTCTGTATCAGTAGTGATCTGCCCTGTATCAGTAGTGATTTGCTCTGTATCAATAGTGATCTGCTCTGTATCAGTAGTGATCTGCTCTGTATCTGTAGTGATCTGCTCTGTATCAGTATTGATTTGCTCTGTGTTAGTAGTGATCTGCTCTGTATCAGTAGTGATCTGCCCTGTATCAGTAGTGATCTGCCCTGTATCAGTAGTGATCTGCCCTGTATCAGTAGTGATCTGCCCTGTATCAGTAGTGATCTGCCCTGTATCAGTAGTGATCTGCCCTGTATCAGTAGTGATCTGCCCTGTATCAGTAGTGATCTGCCCTGTATCAGTAGTGATCTGCCCTGTATCAGTAGTGATCTGCCCTGTATCAGTAGTGATCTGCCCTGTATCAGTAGTGATCTGCCCTGTATCAGTAGTGATCTGCCCTGTATCAGTAGTGATCTGCCCTGTATCAGTAGTGATCTGCCTTGTATCAATAAATGCCTCACCATTTTTCACTGTAAAATAGTACATAGGTTACTGCAGTGTAAAGTAACTTGTTAAGGAACACTGGCTGTGTCAGCCTCGTGTTTGTGTGTAGTTACCTCGGAGCCTCAACGTGTGTAGACTCATGTCAGCCTCGTGTTTGTGTGTAGTTACCTCGGAGCCTCAACGTGTGTAGACTCATGTCAGCCTCCTGTTTGTGTGTAGTTACCTCGGAGCCTCAACGTGTGTAGACTCATGTCAGCCTCGTGTTTGTGTGTAGTTACCTCGGAGCCTCAACGTGTGTAGACTCATGTCAGCCTCGTGTTTGTGTGTAGTTACCTCGGAGCCTCAACGTGTGTAGACTCATGTCAGCCTCGTGTTTGTGTGTAGTTACCTCGGAGCCTCAACGTGTGTAGACTCATGTCAGCCTCGTGTTTGTGTGTAGTTACCTCGGAGCCTCAACGTGTGTAGACTCATGTCAGCCTCGTGTTTGTGTGTAGTTACCTCGGAGCCTCAACGTGTGTAGACTCATGTCAGCCTCGTGTTTGTGTGTAGTTACCTCGGAGCCTCAACGTGTGTAGACTCATGTCAGCCTCATGTTTGTGTGTAGTTACCTCGGAGCCTCAACGTGTGTAGACTCATGTCAGCCTCGTGTTAGTGTGTAGTTACCTCGGAGCCTCAACGTGTGTAGACTCATGTCAGCCTCCTGTTTGTGTGTAGTTACCTCGGAGCCTCAACGTGTGTAGACTCATGTCAGCCTCGTGTTTGTGTGTAGTTACCTCGGAGACTCAACGTGTGTAGACTCATGTCAGCCTCCTGTTTGTGTGTAGTTACCTCGGAGCCTCAACGTGTGTAGACTCATGTCAGCCTCGTGTTAGTGTGTAGTTACCTCGGAGCCTCAACGTGTGTAGACTCATGTCAGCCTCGTGTTAGTGTGTAGTTACCTCGGAGCCTCAACGTGTGTAGACTCATGTCAGCCTCGTGTTTGTGTGTAGTTACCTCGGAGCCTCAACGTGTGTAGACTCATGTCAGCCTCGTGTTAGTGTGTAGTTACCTCGGAGCCTCAACGTGTGTAGACTCATGTCAGCCTCGTGTTAGTGTGTAGTTACCTCGGAGCCTCAACGTGTGTAGACTCATGTCAGCCTCGTGTTAGTGTGTAGTTACCTCGGAGCCTCAACGTGTGTAGACTCATGTCAGCCTCGTGTTAGTGTGTAGTTACCTCGGAGCCTCAACGTGTGTAGACTCATGTCAGCCTCCTGTTTGTGTGTAGTTACCTCGGAGCCTCAACGTGTGTAGACTCATGTCAGCCTCGTGTTAGTGTGTAGTTACCTCGGAGCCTCAACGTGTGTAGACTTATGTCAGCCTCGTGTTAGTGTGTAGTTACCTCGGAGCCTCAACGTGTGTAGACTCATGTCAGCCTCGTGTTTGTGTGTAGTTACCTCGGAGCCTCAACGTGTGTAGACTCATGTCAGCCTCGTGTTTGTGTGTAGTTACCTCGGAGCCTCAACGTGTGTAGACTCATGTCAGCCTCGTGTTTGTGTGTAGTTACCTCGGAGCCACAACGTGTGTAGACTCATGTCAGCCTCGTGTTTGTGTGTAGTTACCTCGGAGCCTCAACGTGTGTAGACTCATGTCAGCCTCGTGTTAGTGTGTAGTTACCTCGGAGCCTCAACGTGTGTAGACTCATGTCAGCCTCGTGTTTGTGTGTAGTTACCTCGGAGCCTCAACGTGTGTAGACTCATGTCAGCCTCGTGTTAGTGTGTAGTTACCTCGGAGCCTCAACGTGTGTAGACTCATGTCAGCCTCGTGTTTGTGTGTAGTTACCTCGGAGCCTCAACGTGTGTAGACTCATGTCAGCCTCGTGTTAGTGTGTAGTTACCTCGGAGCCTCAACGTGTGTAGACTCATGTCAGCCTCGTGTTAGTGTGTAGTTACCTCGGAGCCTCAACGTGTGTAGACTCATGTCAGCCTCGTGTTTGTGTGTAGTTACCTCGGAGCCTCAACGTGTGTAGACTCATGTCAGCCTCGTGTTAGTGTGTAGTTACCTCGGAGCCTCAAGGTGTGTAGACTCATGTCAGCCTCGTGTTTGTGTGTAGTTACCTCGGAGCCTCAACGTGTGTAGACTCATGTCAGCCTCGTGTTAGTGTGTAGTTACCTCGGAGCCTCAACGTGTGTAGACTCATGTCAGCCTCGTGTTTGTGTGTAGTTACCTCGGAGCCTCAACGTGTGTAGACTCATGTCAGCCTCGTGTTAGTGTGTAGTTACCTCGGAGCCTCAACGTGTGTAGACTCATGTCAGCCTCGTGTTAGTGTGTAGTTACCTCGGAGCCTCAACGTGTGTAGACTCATGTCAGCCTCGTGTTAGTGTGTAGTTACCTCGGAGCCTCAACGTGTGTAGACTCATGTCAGCCTCGTGTTAGTGTGTAGTTACCTCGGAGCCTCAACGTGTGTAGACTCATGTCAGCCTCGTGTTAGTGTGTAGTTACCTCGGAGCCTCAACGTGTGTAGACTCATGTCAGCCTCTTGTTAGTGTGTAGTTACCTCGGAGCCTCAACGTGTGTAGACTCATGTCAGCCTCGTGTTAGTGTGTAGTTACCTCGGAGCCTCAACGTGTGTAGACTCATGTCAGCCTCGTGTTAGTGTGTAGTTACCTCGGAGCCTCAACGTGTGTAGACTCATGTCAGCCTCGTGTTAGTGTGTAGTTACCTCGGAGCCTCAACGTGTGTAGACTCATGTCAGCCTCCTGTTTGTGTGTAGTTACCTCGGAGCCTCAACGTGTGTAGACTCATGTCAGCCTCGTGTTTGTGTGTAGTTACCTCGGAGCCTCAACGTGTGTAGACTCATGTCAGCCTCGTGTTTGTGTGTAGTTACCTCGGAGCCTCAACGTGTGTAGACTCATGTCAGCCTCGTGTTTGTGTGTAGTTACCTCGGAGCCTCAACGTGTGTAGACTCATGTCAGCCTCGTGTTAGTGTGTAGTTACCTCGGAGCCTCAACGTGTGTAGACTCATGTCAGCCTCGTGTTTGTGTGTAGTTACCTCGGAGCCTCAACGTGTGTAGACTCATGTCAGCCTCGTGTTAGTGTGTAGTTACCTCGGAGCCTCAACGTGTGTAGACTCATGTCAGCCTCGTGTTAGTGTGTAGTTACCTCGGAGCCTCAACGTGTGTAGACTCATGTCAGCCTCCTGTTTGTGTGTAGTTACCTCGGAGCCTCAACGTGTGTAGACTCATGTCAGCCTCGTGTTTGTGTGTAGTTACCTCGGAGCCTCAACGTGTGTAGACTCATGTCAGCCTCGTGTTTGTGTGTAGTTACCTCGGAGCCTCAACGTGTGTAGACTCATGTCAGCCTCGTGTTTGTGTGTAGTTACCTCGGAGCCTCAACGTGTGTAGACTCATGTCAGCCTCGTGTTAGTGTGTAGTTACCTCGGAGCCTCAACGTGTGTAGACTCATGTCAGCCTCGTGTTTGTGTGTAGTTACCTCGGAGCCTCAACGTGTGTAGACTCATGTCAGCCTCGTGTTAGTGTGTAGTTACCTCGGAGCCTCAAGGTGTGTAGACTCATGTCAGCCTCGTGTTATTGTGTAGTTACCTCGGAGCCTCAACGTGTGTAGACTCATGTCAGCCTCGTGTTTTGTAGAGGAAAATTCTAAGTTTATAGGGAGCGAAAAAGGAGGTAGAAGATGGTAACGTGGAACCGAAGAATTCAATGAGAATGGAATACGTAAGGAAGGGAAAGGCGAAAGATGAAATGTGGAATTAAGCGATGGTAAAGGAGAAAGAAAGAGCTAGAGCGTGTGTCTATAATCACCGCCTCCATATTTATAATACATCGTGATTGATTAGCAATTTCTGTATAATAAAATATATATATATGTCGTGCCGAATAGGCAAAACTTGCGATCTTGGCTTAAATAGCAACGCTCATCTTGCCATTTAGGACAAGTGAAAATTTATGTATGCAATAATTTCGCCAAAATCATTCTGAACCTAACGAAAAAAATATATTTCACTGTGTTTGTTTAGTATTAAATTATTGTAAACAAATCTAAAATATATTTAGTTGGGTTAGGCTAAAATAAATTGTTCTTGTTACAATAAGGTTAGGTAAGTTTTCTAAGTTCCTTTTGGTGTAAAATTATAAATTTTTACATTAACATTAATGAAAAAATATATCTTTAAACGTATAAGAGAAAATTTTAGAAAGGACTTAATTTTAAATGAGTTCTTGCTAATTGACCAGTTTTACATATTCGGCACGACATATATATATATATATATATATATATTTATATATATATATATATATATATATATATATATATATATATATATATATATATATATATATATATATATATATATATATATATATATATATATATATATATATATATATATATATATATATATATATATATATATATATATATATATATATATATATATATATATTTATTAGCCATTTATACTTCTTCCTTCCATCTATGATAACATCTAAGTGTACTGCGAACTGCAGGAATGAAACTCGGAACATTTATCTCGTTTCCTGGAAACAAAATTAATTTCCCAACTCCTGAACCCATTTGACCACCATGCCACAGACATCAGGCACCCAGTGAGTACACTCGATCTGCCACTCCTGATGGAAGCACATTCATGGCTGGAGATACTACGCGACTAATTTCATTCTACGTTCGTTTGGAATTCCAGTCTAACGACCACTTCACCTGTATTAATATTAATGCATTAGTATGTGTACTGCTCGTGATACTGGCATTACGAAATGGTCTAGAAGGAAATTAGTGGTGTAGTATCCCCAGCCACGAATGTGCTGAGATTAGGAGTGTCAGATCCAATGTACTCACTGGGTGCCTGATGTTAGTGGTATGGTGGTCAAGTGGGTTAAGAAGTTGGTTCCCAGGATCTGGAATTAATGCTCCGGGTTCGACTCCCGGTTGGTCGCATTATTGTTAGTTGCAAGAAACACTTTGTTCTGTGGATGTATTATTATGCTGTGATATGAAGGGCTGTGGTCAGCTCTCTCGTCTTCCATGTGTAGAGCTGTGGTCAGTTTTCTCTTCTTCCATGTGTAGAGCTGTGGTCAGTTTTCTCTTCTTCCATGTGTAGAGCTGTGGTCAGCTCTCTCGTCTTCCGTATATAGAGCTGTGGTCATCTCTCTCCTCTTCCATGTGTAGAGCCGTGGTCAGTTCTCTCCTCTTCGATGTACTGAGCTGTGGTCAGCTCTCTTCTCTTCATTTCTGAGTGTTATTTTCTCTTCTGCTTAATCATCATCATTTGTCCCCAACATCACCGTTCCCTTCCCTTGCAATCAGTGACTGCTAATGACTCCAGGTGAACCGGTTTTAAGATCGTTTACTTTCGGCTCGTCCTTCATGAGGAAGACAACGTGTGTGAGACCGATCATTAACCTGGCGTGGGATACTGCTCAGGTATGAGGTCGAACAGCAACAACAACCACTCATAATTTACGCTATACTTTTAATCAATATGTGAATAGCTCAAGCGTGTCAATAATGAAGGAATGGGATCGAGCCGTGGCTGCTGCTGCTGTGTGTATACTCGCCAAGATGTCCTTGCCTGGGAATGTCTACACGGTTTGATTTACAGTTCTTGGCTTAACATCTAAGACTTATTGACGGATTTTTCTGATTCCTAACCACTTGTGGTAGTATACGTAGTATTAAAACTTATCCACATTATTCTACTCACCAGCACCCTAAGGCTGAAGAAATATTTCCTGACATCCTGTTGCTCGTGATCTCCCATACAGCGAGCATTGTCAGTGTCCACACAGGTATGACTGTAATCATTTATAGAATGTACATTGATTCGAATGACATCTAGAAGAGAGAACAGTAGGTAAATAACCAGACCTGTAGATAAACAAAAGGGGAAACCATAGAAAAGAGAGAATAATAAACGAATGAGGAAACAATACATACAAGACACCAAAGTGAATAACTGAGAACAAGAGATGAAAGAGAACAGGAAATGAAAGGGACAACTGGGGGAGTTAAAAAAAATTGGTTCAAAGAGAGAAAAGTCAATGCAAGAAGGACATGGATTTGGAAGAATTTGACAATGATATCAGAAAAGCTGAGACAGCTCTCACGAGTACAATTAACTTTGTGAAAGGTATATCAAAGGTGCTTAAAATTCAGTGCAGAATTATCCAAGTAGCGTAGAAACACATTGTCGCCAGAGTGGAATTTATCTTGAAGACATTACGCCAGGATAAGGATAGTGTTGGCGTATATGTGTATGTCAGCTTGGTGTATATGTGTATATCAGCTTCGTGTATATGTGTACAGCACCTTGGCTTATATGTGTATGTCAGCTTGGTGTATATGTGTACAGCAGCTTGGCTTATATGTGTATGTCAGCTTGGTGTATATGTGTATGTCAGCTTGGTGTATATGTGAACAGCACCTTGGCTTATATGTGTATGTCAGCTTGGTGTATATGTGTACGTCAGCTTGGTGTATATGTGTACAGCACCTTGGCTTATATGTGTATGTCAGCTTGGTGTATATGTGTACAGCAGCTTGGTGTATAAGTGTATGGCAGCTTGGTGTATATGTGTATGTCAGCTTGGCTTATATGTGTATGTCAGCTTGGTGTATATGTGTATGGCACCTTGGCTTATATGTGTATGTCAGCTTGGTGTATATGTGTATGGCACCTTGGCTTATATGTGTATGTCAGCTTGGCTTATATGTGCATGTCAGCTTGGTGTATATGTGTATGGCAGCTTGGCTTATATGAGTATGTCAGCTTGGTGTATGTGTACAGCAGCTTGGTGTATAAGTGTATGGCAGCTTGGCTTATATGTGTATGTCAGCTTGGTGTATATGTGTACAGCAGCTTGGTGTATAAGTGTATGTCAGCTTGGTGTATAAGTGCATGTCAGCTTGGCTTATATGTGTATGTCAGCTTGGTGTATATGTGTATGTCAGCTTGGTGTATACGTGTATGTCAGCTTGGTGTATAAGTGTATGTCAGCTTGGTGTATATGTGTATGTCAGCTTGGTGTATATGTGTATGTCAGCTTGGTGTATATGTGTATGTCAGCTTGGTGTATATGTGTATGTCAGCTTGGTGTATAAGTGTATGGCAGCTTGGTGTATATGTGTAAGTCAGCTTGGTGTATAAGTGTATGGCAGCTTGGTGTATATGTGTATGTCAGCTTGGTGTATATGTGTATGTCAGCTTGGCAAATATGTGTATGTCAGCTTGGTGTATATGTGTATGTCAGCTTGGTGTATATGTGTATGTCAGCTTGGTGTATATGCGTATGTCAGCTTGGTGTATATGTGTATGTCAGCTTGGTGTATAAGTGTATGGCAGCTTGGTGTATATGTGTATGTCAGCTTGGTGTATAAGTGTATGGCAGCTTGGTGTATATGTGTATGTCAGCTTGGTGTATAAGTGTATGGCAGCTTGGTGTATAAGTGTATGGCAGCTTGGTGTATATGTGTATGTTAGCTTGGTGCATAAGTGTATGGCAGCTTGGTGTATATGTGTATGTCAGCTTGGTGAATATGTGTATGTCAGCTTGGTGTATATGTGTATGTCAGCTTGGCAAATATGTGTATGTCAGCTTGGTGTATATGTGTATGTCAGCTTGGTGTATATGTGTATGTCAGCTTGGTGTATATGCGTATGTCAGCTTGGTGTATATGTGTATGTCAGCTTGGTGTATAAGTGTATGGCAGCTTTGTGTATATGTGTATGTCAGCTTGGTGTATAAATGTATGGAAGCTTGGTGTATATGTATATGTCAGCTTGGTGTATAAGTGTATGGCAGCTTGGTGTATATGTGTATGTCAGCTTGGTGTATAAGTGTATGACAGCTTGGTGTATAAGTGTATGGCAGCTTGGTGTATATGTGTATGTCAGCTTGGTGTATAAGTGTATGGCAGCTTGGTGTATATGTGTATGTCAGCTTGGTGTATAAGTGTATGGCAGCTTGGTGTATATGTGTATGTCAGCTTGGTGTATAAGTGTATGGCAGCTTGGTGTATAAGTGTATGGCAGCTTGGTGTATATGTGTATGTCAGCTTGGTGTATAAGTGTATGGCAGCTTGGTGTATATGTGTATGTCAGCTTGGTGTATAAGTGTATGGCAGCTTGGTGTATAAGTGTATGGCAGCTTGGTGTATATGTGTATGTCAGCTTGGTGTATAAGTGTATGGCAGCTTGGTGTATATGTGTATGTCAGCTTGGTGTATAAGTGTATGGCAGCTTGGTGTATATATGTATGTAAGCTTGGTGTATATGTGTATGTCAGCTTGGTGTATATGTGTATGTCAACTTGGTGTATATGTGTATGTCAGCTTGGTGTATATGTGTACGTCAGCTTGGTGTATATGTGTATGTCAGCTTGGTGTATATGTGTATGTCAGCTTGGTGTATATGTGTATGTCAGCTTGGTGTATATGTGTATGTCAGCTTGGTGTATAAGTGTATGTCAGCTTGGTGTATATGTGTATATCAGCTTGGTGTATATGTGTACGTCAGCTTGGTGTATATGTGTATGTCAGCTTGGTGTATATGTGTATTTCAGCTTGGTGTATATGTGTATGTCAGCTTGGTGTATATGTGTATGTCAGCTTGGTGTATAAGTGTATGTCAGCTTGGTGTATATGTGTATGTCAGCTTGGTGTATAAATGTATGTCAGCTTGGTGTATAAGTGTATGGCAGCTTGGTGTATATGTGTATGTCAGCTTGATGTATAAGTGTATGTCAGTGTCAGCTTGGTGTATAAGTGTATGTCAGCTTGGTGTATATGTGTATGTCAGCTTGGTGTATAAGTGTATGGCAGCTTGGTGTATATGTGTATGTCAGCTTGGTGTATATGTGTATGTCAGCTTGGTGTATATGTGTATGTCAGCTTGGTGTATATGTGTATGTCAGCTTGGTGTATATGTGTATGTCAGCTTGGTGTATATGTGTATGTCAGCTTGGTGTATATGTGTATGTCAGCTTGGTGTATTTGTAAGAGAATTACACAACACGTGCAGATGAGTAACAATACAGGTGAAAATGTAGTACACACTACTAGTGTAGTATACACTACTAGTGTAGTACACACTACTAGTGTAGCATACGCTAGTGTAGTATACACTACTTGTGTAGTATAAACGGCTAGTGTAGTATACACTATTAGTGTAGTATATACTAGTGCAGTATACTCTACTAGTGTAGTATACACTACTTGTATAGTACACACTACTAGTGTAGTATACACTACTAGTGTAGAATACACTACTAGTGAAGTATGCACTACTAGTGTATACTACACCAGTGTAGTATACTCTACTACTGTAGTATACACTACTTGTGTGGTACACACTACTAGTGTAGTATACACTACTAGTGTAGCATACACTAGTGTAGTATACTCTACTAGTGTAGTATACACTACTTGTGTAGTACACACTCCTAGTGTAGTATACTTTACTAGTGTAGTATACACTACTTGTATAGTACACACTACTAGAGTAGTATACACTACTAGTGTAGTATGCACTACTAGTGTAGCATAGACTAGTGTAGTACACTCTACTAGTGTAGTATACACTACTTGTGTAGTACACACTACTTGTGTAGTATACTCTGCTAGTGTAGTATACACTACTTGTGTAGTATGCACTACTAGTGTAGCATACACTAGTGTAGTATACTCTACTAATGTAGCATACACAACTTGTATAGTACACACTACTAGTGTAGTATACACTACTAGTGTATACTACACTACTAGTGTATACTACACTACTAGTGTAGTATGCACTACTAGTGTAGTATGCACTACTAGTGTAGCATACACTAGTGTAGTGTACTCTACTAATGTAGTATACACAACTTGTATAGTACACACTACTAGTGTAGTATACACTACTAGTGTATACTTCTCTACTAGTGTAGTATACACTACTAGTGTATACTACACTACTAGTGTATACTTCTCTACTAGTGTAGTATACACTACTAGTGTAGTATACACTACTAGTGTAGTATACACTACTAGTGTAGTATGCACTACTAGTGTAGTATACACTACTAGTGAAGTATACACTACTAGTGAAGTATGCACTACTAGTGTATACTACACCAGTGTATTATACTCTACTACTGTAGTATACACTACTTGTGTGGTACACACTACTAGTGTAGTATACACTACTTGTGTGGTACACACTACTAGTGTAGTATACACTACTAGTGTAGTATACTGTACTAGTGTGGTATACACTACTTGTGTAGTACACACTACTAGTGTAGTATACACTACTAGTGTAGTATACACTACTTGTTTAATACACACTACTAGTGTAGTATACACTACTAGTGTAGCATACACTAGTGTAGTACACACTACTAGTGTAGTACACACTACTAGTGTAGTATACACTACTAGTGTAGCATACACTAGTGTAGTACACACTACTTGTGTAGTATACACTACTAGTGTAGTATGCACTACTAGTGTAGCGTACACTAGTGTAGTATACTCTACTAGTGTAGTATACACTACTTGTATAGTACACACTACTAGTGTAGTATACACTACTAGTGTAGTATACACTACTAGTGTATACTTCACTACTAGTGTAGCGTACACTAGTGTAGTATACTCTACTAGTGTAGTATACACCACTTGTGTAGTACACACTATTAGTGTGGTATACACTACTAGTGTAGCTTACACTAGTGTAGTACACACTGATAGTGTAGTATACACTACTTGTGTAGTACACACTATTAGTGTGGTATACACTACTAGTGTAGTATACTCTACTAGTGTAGTATACACTACTTGTATAGTACACACTACTAGTGTAGTATACACTACTAGTGTAGTATACACTACTTGTATAGTACACACTACTAGTGTAGTATACTCTACTAGTGTAGTATACACTACTTGTGTAGTATACACTACTTGTATAGTACACACTACTAGTGTATTATACTCTACGAGTGTAGTATACACTATTTGTGTAGTACACACTGCTAGTGTAGTATACTCTACTAGTGTAGTATACACTACTAGTGTAGTATACACTACTTGTATAGTATACACTACTAGTGTAGTATACTCTACTTGTGTAGTATACACTACTTGTGTAGTACACACTACTAGTGTAGTATACACTACTTGTGTATACTTCACTACTAGTGTAGTATACACTACTAGTGTAGTATGCACTACTAGTGTAGCATAGACTAGTGTAGTACACTCTACTAGTGTAGTATACACTACTTGTGAAGTACACACTACTTGTGTAGTATACTCTGCTAGTGTAGTATACACTACTTGTGTAGTATGCACTACTAGTGTAGCATACACTAGTGTAGTATACTCTACTAATGTAGTATACACAACTTGTATAGTACACACTACTAGTGTAGTATACACTACTAGTGTATACTACACTACTAGTGTATACTACACTACTAGTGTAGTATGCACTACTAGTGTAGTATGCACTACTAGTGTAGCATACACTAGTGTAGTGTACTCTACTAATGTAGTATACACAACTTGTATAGTACACACTACTAGTGTAGTATACACTACTAGTGTAGTATACACTGCTAGTGTATACTTCTCTACTAGTGTAGTATACACTACTAGTGTATACTACACTACTAGTGTAGTATACACTACTAGTGTAGTATACACTACTAGTGAAGTATACACTACTAGTGAAGTATGCACTACTAGTGTATACTACACCAGTGTAGTATACTCTACTACTGTAGTATACACTACTTGTGTGGTACACACTACTAGTGTAGTATACACTACTAGTGTAGTATACTGTACTAGTGTGGTATACACTACTTGTGTAGTACACACTACTAGTGTAGTATACACTACTAGTGTAGTATACACTACTTGTTTAATACACACTACTAGTGTAGTATACACTACTAGTGTAGCATACACTAGTGTAGTACACACTACTAGTGTAGTACACACTACTAGTGTAGTATACACTACTAGTGTAGCATACACTAGTGTAGTACACACTACTTGTGTAGTATACACTACTAGTGTAGTATGCACTACTAGTGTAGCGTACACTAGTGTAGTATACTCTACTAGTGTAGTATACACTACTTGTATAGTACACACTACTAGTGTAGTATACACTACTAGTGTAGTATACACTACTAGTGTATACTTCACTACTAGTGTAGCGTACACTAGTGTAGTATACTCTACTAGTGTAGTATACACTACTTGTGTAGTACACACTATTAGTGTGGTATACACTACTAGTGTAGCGTACACTAGTGTAGTACACACTGATAGTGTAGTATACACTACTTGTGTAGTACACACTATTAGTGTGGTATACACTACTAGTGTAGTATACTCTACTAGTGTAGTATACACTTCTTGTATAGTACACACTACTAGTGTAGTATACACTACTAGTGTAGTATACACTACTTGTATAGTACACACTACTAGTGTAGTAGACACTACTAGTGTATACTACACTAGTGTATACTACACTAGTGTAGGTGCAATACAACACAGGTGAAGATATGACAGTGGTAACCTAAAGTCACCTCGAAAAAGCTGTCATTACCATAAAATCATCTTTGAGAATTTTGCATCCACGTGAATGTTTATCCTACAAACAAGTCAATTAGAAGTGTCCGGCTGCCCGGGGAACATGAAGAGCTGCAAATGACCTCGTTTATATGCAAAGTCTTGAGCTTGTGAAGAGTCACTAGGGAATAAAGAGACCTGGGCCAACCCACTCTAGGTAATCCACATTAATCCACATTGTACAGGAGAGAGGAAGGGAGACAGACAGACAGAGAGAGAGAGAGAGAGAGAGAGAGAGAGAGAGAGAGAGAGAGAGACATAGACAGAGAGAGAGAGAGAGAGAGAGAGAGAGAGAGAGAGAGAGAGAGAGAAAGAGAGACTGACTTTCTTCCTAGAACAACTGAATCACTGACAATAATGAAAGAGAGACTGTTGGAACAAGGGAATGATGTGCATATTCTAGGGGTGAAATTTTATTCCAATGTGTCTACGAAGAACCACGTAGTAAATCTTGCAAGCAAGGCATCCAAGATTCTAACAGCATTAAGGTTTTTCTCGTACTTGTTCGACAGTTGTGGCTGCAGTACTCCTAGCGAGGCTCAGGTACACTCACTCCTGGAGTACGCCTCACGGTCTTACATTGTCTGCCCCGTCATATCTACACCTTCTGGACTGAACAGAAAACAAAGCAAGACAACTTATCTGGACCCGGCCTGGATAGACCAGTCATTCCAGCACAGCCTCAGCACTGGAGAGATGTGGGAAGTCTTACTGCTTTGTACAAGACTAATATTTTTCAAGGTACCATACTTGGCTCTACTTTCATACAGTGAGAAAAGAGTTTCTGTCCAACAAAACGGGCAGCAAACAACAACAGCAACAATAAAATAATAATAATAGCAATAATAATAATAATAATAATAATAATAATAATAATAATAATAATAATAATAATAATCTATATTTCTTTATGTACATGATACAACATGTACAGTACTCGCTGACATCAATGACATACTATACAGAAATGCCTTTGTTGTGTAGAGGATTTCGGGAAAATTATGTTAATTTTGTTTCCAGGATGCTTTCCACGCACAGGTACCTATTTTCTGCTAGGTGAAGAGAGACAGCAGGTGTCCTGAGTAAACACGCCCTAATCTCTCCACCCATATCGGGGAACGAACCACGGATCTCAGTGCGTGAGATGAGTGCGCTGGCTGGCTGTAACCCTCTCAGGATCACATCATCTGAGATCATTTATGTCTAGAATCATGTTCATTAACTATAACAACATCGATGAAATAAACTCACTTAACAAAATGAAATCGCTTTTGTGCCTTAATAACAAGTGTGGTAAAATTTCTCTCACCAAATTACAGTTACGTAAATTTGTAGCATAAACAAAGTAAGTTTGTATCAATAATGAGGACACTTAGATTTATTGTTGTGTCTGTCTATCACAGCCTCTGACGATAGACACCTCCGATGATAGACAGTTGTTCTACGACCACGTGACTGTTAAAGAAGACTTGGTTGTAAGTATAAATACCCCTAGGGGGGTGTAGTGTCAGTCTCTACTAATAACTGAATACTGTAAAGTAAAAGGACACAAGTGCAACTAATGTGACATTTTATTGTGGCAACGTTTCGCTCTCCAGGAGCTTTGTCAAGCCGTTACAAACAATACATGGACACAGAGTGAGGCTCAGAGTGAGGTGCAATACTAGTGGTAGTAGTAGTAGTAGTAGTAGTAGTACTAGTAGTAGTAGTAGTAGTAGTACTAGTAGTAGTAGTAGTAGTAGTACTAGTAGCAGTAGTAGTAGTAGTAGTAGTAGTACTAGTAGTAGTAGTAGTAGTAGTAGTAGTAGTAGTACTAGTAGTAGTAGTAGTAGTAGTAGTAGTACTAGTAGTAGTAGTAGTAGTAGTAGTAGTACTAGTAGTAGTAGTAGTAGTAGTAGTACTAGTAGTAGTAGTAGTAGTAGTACTAGTAGTAGTAGTAGTAGTACTAGTACTAGTAGTAGTAGTAGTAGTAGTAGTAGTAGTAGTAGTAGTAGTACTAGTAGTAGTAGTAGTAATACAAAATGTTAGAACAATTAACTTGCACATGAGTAAAGGATATAAAAGCTATTACTTGGGCAACATAAAAATTGGTTAGACAAATATTTCTATTGGAGGCTGGATAGAGGCAGCCTGTTTCAACGTTCATTCTCTGTAATGTGCTTGTGTAGTATTAACAGGAGAGACTATGTGATGGCAGGGTTTACTGTTTTCAGGAGGATTCTTGCTAAGACTTCAGGGATGGTGAAGCTGCCTTTGTTTTGTTTAATTGTGTTAGAAACAGCTATTAGTGAAGATTCAAGGCACTTGCGTCTGTGGAAATTAGTTTCTTTGATCACTAATTGGGTGTCCCTGAACTACATGAGATAATTGGTGGAATTTCGGTGTTGTACACAGGCGTTGTTCAAGTTATCGTTCCTACATGGGTAAATGTGTTCATTGAGGCGGGTGTCGAGGTTTCTTGCTGTTTCACCTACATATATAAATCTTGTTGCAGCTTCCACAGGGTGTAGTGTAAACCCCTGCGTTGACTGGTTCGTGGTGCTTGGATTTTGTTCTCGTTAGATCCTTTATCGAAGTGCTAGAAGCGATGGCGACTCTGGTGTTAGCTTGTGAAAGTACTTTAGAAACGTTCAATGCAACCTGGCTGTTGGGAAGAATTATAACTTTGTTGGGAGTGGTGGTGGTGCGTGGAGAATTAATGATCTGAAGAGCTCTTTTCTTGCAGTCTTTGATGAAAAAGGAAGGAAAATGTAAATCTGTGAAGGTTCGGTGAATGTATGCACATTCCTCGTCAAGAAACTCAGAACTACAAATTCGGTATTATGCTCTTAGGAAAAACCCGATGATGATGCCTCTTTTGGTCTTAGTATCTTGACTGGAATAGAAGTGTGTGAGATCATTTTTATTGGTAGGTTTCCGATAAACTTAAAATCTTAGGCTGCTGTCTACTTTGTGAATGAGGACGTCGAGGACGTCGAGCTTGTCATTGGACTCTCCTTCTAGTGTAAACTGGATCGCCGGTTCAACTGCGTTGAGCCTTGCCTGTAGATTCCGTACATCAAAACGTTTGGGAGTTATTACGAGGACGTCGTCCACGTAACGTAACCAAGCGACGCTTGAAGGGATGATGTTGGCGAAGTGTTCGGACTCTAGGTGTTCCATGTACAAGTTGTCTAGGACGGCACTGATGGGGGACCCCATTCCCATGCTGTAGGTTTGTTTGTAGAGCCTGTTATTGAAAGAAAAACAGTTGAAATTAACACAGAGTTCAATCAAGTCAACAAAATCTCCGGGAGGTAGAGGAAGATTAAGGTCCTGATTGACTTTACGTCGTAGAACCTCGAAGGCTTTTGTGGTAGGTACTTTTGTGAAGAGGGAAGTCACGTCCAAACTGCTTAGTTTCTTGTTACGGATGGAGAGGTTTCGGATGCGGATGAGAAGGTCGCCTGAATGTTTAAGATGAGTGGGGCTGATGGTCACCAGAAGGCAGGAAAGATGTTTGGCAAGAACTCCGGCTAGTTTGTGTGGTGCACTGCCTATATCTGACGTGATTGGTCTGAGAGGAATATTATGTTTATGGGTCTTGGGTAAACCATACATGTGTGCTGGTTTAGGGTAGCTGGGTAACAAGTACAGAAGTTTCTTCCCTTCTCTAGTGCGTTTGAGTATTTGTCTGGTTTTGTATAGAAAATCTTTGGTGAGTGTCTTCCACTGTTGAGTGCTGATGGGTTCGTATGTAGACTGATCATTCAAGAGGTCCATCATTTTGATGTAGTCACTGGTGTTGAGTATGACGACTCCACCTCCTTTGTCGGCGGTGGTGACGATAATGTTGGGGTCGTTGGCGAGGTCCTTAAGGGATGTGATATATCGTCTAGGAAGATTAGAAGAAGGTTCACATAAAGCTGCAATGAGAATGCCCTGTATATAACCCTTCTGGAAGTTGCTGTCACTGTGTCTATGCTTCCTGGTAACTAGGTTGAGTTGATAGTTAGGTTTGCGTATGTTGGTGGTAAATTTGAGTCCCAGACTCAGTGCCTGTTTCTCGTAGTCAGTTAAGGTGTGTGACGATAGGTTGTTTATTAGAGATTCCAGTCCCATTTCCTTCCATCAACTGTTAGTGCAGAGGTACTGAAATTTGCGATTGAGTTTGATCTTCTGTTGGAGGTTGGCTGTGGTGACTGTGCTGAGAATATGCTCAGCAGTGTGTTGGTCAATCTAAAGATTGGCCCTCATATTCCTTGCAGTTTCAAAGGTTTCCTTAGCGATGTTAGAAAGTTCTTCGGCACATTCAGTTAAGTAAGCTTGGGTAGCTGGAGAGAAAGGGTGTTTGGAGTTGGAGAGTTGTGCAGAAGTAGACTCAGGCGACCTTCTCAACCGCATCCGAAACCTCTCCATCCGTAACAAGAAACTAAGCAGTTTGGATGTGACTTCCCTCTTCACAAAAGTACCTACCACAAAAGCCATCGAGGTTCTACGACGTAAAGTCAATCAGGACCTTAATTTTCCTCTACCTCCCGGAGATTTTGTTGACTTGATTGAACTCTGTGTTAATTTCAACTGTTTTTCTTTCAATAACAGGCTCTACAAACAAACCTACGGCATGGGAATGGGGTCTCCCATCTTCACTAATAGCTGTTTCTAACACAATTAAACAAAACAAAGGCAGCTTCACCATCTCTAAAATCTTAGCAAGAATCCTCCTGAACACAGTAAACCCTGCCATCACATAGTCTCTCCTGTTAATACTACACAAGCACATTACAGAGAATGAACATTGAAACAAGCTGCCTCTATCCAGCCTCCAATAGAAATATTTGTCTAACCAATTTTTATGTTTCCCAAGTAATAGCTTTTATATTCTTTACTCATGTGCATGTTAATTGTTCTAACATATTGTATTACTACTACTACTACTACTACTACTACTACTACTACTACTACTACTACTACTACTACTACTACTACTACTACTACTACAACTACTACTACCACTACTACTACTACTACTACTACTACCACCACTAGTATTGCACCTCACTCTGAGCCTATATATACCCTGTGTGTCCATGTACTGTTTGTAACGACTTGACAAAGCTCCTGGAGAGCGAAACGTTACCACAATAAAATGTCACATTAGATGCACTTGTGTCCTTTTACTTTGCATATTGTCGGTAATTCTACCAACTTTATTACTAACTGAATACTGACGAGAACCTTATACTCACTTGTGGTGGGCTAAAAATCCTGCTTGTCACCGAGTGTATGGTGATAAATCTAGAGAAAAATGAACTGTCTGCTGCGCAGCTGACCTAACTAGTATCATTAATGACTAGACGCCCCTGAATATCTGTATTGGACCCATATGTTTACCCGGATATCGTTGTCATGATTGAAGAATGATTGTCTCAGTGCACTGTAAGTCTTATATAGTTCTCAATACACTTAGTATACGACACTGCTTTGTCTTTCAACCGTTTTAAATTCACAGCAACATCACTTCAGAAAGCTGTGCACACTTCTCTGTAATATACCGCGAGTGTGGATTGTTTTTTATTCACATAAACGCTGGGAACAGTGTTCTTTGTTATTCATGTGTTAATGTTTGCCCTGGCAGGTTTTAAAGCAATCTGATCGCCCCTGTCCCGCTTCAGCCGCCGCTGCCCTCAGCGTCTCTGAACATAATGGAAGTGCTGATCCAAGCAGATTTGCCTTCCTTGCCAAACTTCAACAAAAGCTAAACTAGATGCTTGATTTCTTGATATGTCTCGATCACTGAGAGTTCATTATTGTCCCACATGTGAATAAAGTGAGGCAGAAGTTTCCTGTACCTTTCCTGTTGCGGTACAGATATTAATTGTCATTAAACCATACATGATTGCAACACTGGTCAGCCATGACGTGACTTGATCATGACACACGGTCATATGCTTTCATTTAAAAGTGTTGTTGCAGAAGCAAGACGCCATTACCCTTTCTGAGAGGGCTGAAAGGGCTGAAGGGGGCTGATACCCCGTACCTGGAGAAATTTACTCAAGAACAAGGCTTTTAAATGAGCTGAAGTAGGTAATGGCTCTTAGGCTGTAAATAAACGTAGGAAGTATTAACCTATCCATGCATAAACCTTTGTGTAAAAAAAGTAATACTGGACGTCGCTGCTGGTGCTATTTACTGAATATGACATCGAGGAACTCTAGACAGAAACAACTGTCACAAGATGTCTCTGACTCCACTTTACACCTCCTTTGAGATAGACACCATAAAGTACTTTTCAGCGAAGTAGAGTTTGTTAGCAACTCGACTGGTGGCAACATGCCACAGGTGGTATCCACTGTGGTATCCTCGTTGCCCTGCAGAACCTACTTCATCTCATCACAGAATCCCATGCTTATTCTGACTCTCATTAATGAAAAGAAAGGAAGTTCACCTGCCCTCAGACAAGTAGCTTCCAACTATATGAGATCTGGAAAAATTATCACATTTCATTTTTAAATTTTGAAAAAAACATATAATGTAACCATTAGAGTTGCTATAATTCAGACTTCCAAGGTTACATCCCGTCGTTCGTCAGTGTGGCATGTTAAGTATGTTACGTTATCAAGGGTATGTCACATACCCATAAAAGCATACCCTCCCGACCAACAAACCAAATACTAAGGGCATAATTAGCGGGGCTCCCTCGTTATGCTAGCTTCGTGGTTCAACCCAGCAAATGACGAGGAAGTCCACCAAAGTTGTGAAATGAAGTGGGGAAACTCGTGAATCAACATTGGCAGATTTACTTTCAAGTCTGGTCACAGACAGTTCTCACGGTGTCTCTTGCTTGCTGGACATATCCTCTGTTAATATTGCACATACAATTGCTTGCTGTTTTGTGAAGGAAATATATATAGTATTTACTAACCACAGTCTTTTGTTCATTCCTAGTTTCTATCCTGGTTACTATGTTACAACCAGGTGTGCAGGACAGAAAAGATGGTTAATACTGCAAGGGATGGTTAATACCACAAAGAATGATTAATACTATAAAGAATGGTTAAATTTACAAAGGATGGTTAACACTACAAAGGATGGTTAACACTACAAAGGATGGTTAACACTACAAAGGATGGTTAACACTACAAAGGATGGTTAACACTACAAAGGATGGTTAACACTACAAAGGATGGTTAATACTACAAAAGATGGTTAACACTACAAAGGATGGTTAACACTACAAAGGATGGTTAATACTACAAAGGATGGTTAACACTACAAAGGATGGTTAATACTACAAAGGATGGTTAACACTACAAAGGATGGTTAATACTACAAAAGATGGTTAACACTACAAAGGATGGCTAACACTACAAAGGATGGTTAATACTACAAAGGATGGTTAACACTACAAAGGATGGTTAACACTACAAAGGATGGTTAATACTACAAAGGATGGTTAACACTACAAAGGATGGTTAACACTACAAAGGATGGTTAATACTACAAAGGATGGTTAACACTACAAAGGATGGTTAACACTACAAAGGATGGTTAATTCTACAAAGGATGGTTAACACTACAAAGGATGGTTAACACTACAAAGGATGGTTAATACTACAAAGGATGGTTAACACTATAAAGGATGGTTAACACAACAAAGGATGGTTAACACTACAAAGGATGGTCAGTATTGCTCCATCCTGGTAAAGTTAAGATAATCGAGGATGTCTCAACAGTATCGTCCAGAGATCTTTTAATAAAGTGATAACCCGGTGACGAAAGCTCTCCCAAGCTTACTGAAAGCTTTTTTCCGATGAAAAGATTGTTTCAGCTTTTCTTGCTTGTACTGAAAATCTGTTTCCACTGAAAAGTTTGTTCATGGTACTGAAAAGTTTGTTCATGATACTGAAAAGTTTGTTCATGGTACTGAAAAGTTTGTTCATGATACTGAAAAGTTTGTTCATGGTACTGAAAAGTTTGTTCATGGTACTGAAAAGTTTGTTCATGATACTGAAAAGTTTGTTCATGGTACTGAAAAGTTTGTTCATGATACTGAAAAGTTTGTTCATGATACTGAAAAGTTTGTTCATGATACTGAAAAGTTTGTTCATGATACTGAAAAGTTTGTTCATGGTACTGAAAAGTTTGTTCATGATACTGAAAAGTTTGTTCATGGTACTGAAAAGTTTGTTTATGGTACTGAAAAGTTTGTTCATGATACTGAAAAGTTTGTTTATGGTACTGAAAAGTTTGTTCATGGTACTGAAAAGTTTGTTCATGATACTGAAAAGTTTGTTCATGATACTGAAAAGTTTGTTTATGGTACTGAAAAGTTTGTTCATGATACTGAAAAGTTTGTTTATGGTACTGAAAAGTTTGTTCATGATACTGAAAAGTTTGTTCATGATACTGAAGCTTGTTTATGGTACTGAAAAGTTTGTTCATGATACTGAAAAGTTTGTTTATGGTACTGAAAAGTTTGTTCATGGTACTGAAAAGTTTGTTCATGGTACTGAAAAGTTTGTTCATGGTACTGAAAAGTTTGTTCATGGTACTGAAAAGTTTGTTCATGGTACTGAAAAGTTTGTTCATGATACTGAAAAGTTTGTTCATGGTACTGAAAAGTTTGTTCATGGTACTGAAAAGTTTGTTTATGGTACTGAAAAGTTTGTTCATGGTACTGAAAAGTTTGTTTATGGTACTGAAAAGTTTGTTCATGGTACTGAAAAGTTTGTTCATGGTACTGAAAAGTTTGTTCATGGTACTGAAAAGTTTGTTCATGGTACAGAAAAACTTACATAGGTCGATCAGGTAAATACTGACGAGTATCGCGTTAAAACTATAAAAAATGGAAAACACAGATTGAGAATATATTGCAGTTCACTTTATGAAGGTTATCCCGGCACAGTTTTACTTTGTAATATTCACCAGGTACTGGCGAAATGAAGTATAAATATTCATAGAACTGTTACGAGGAACACTGTTAAGAGAGGGAGGGATATTCTGAAATTTATTATTTAAGCCCAAATCGCAAGTTTTACTTATTCGGCACAACAGATTATATATATATATATATATATATATATATATATATATATATATATATATATATATATATATATATATATATATATATATATATATACATATATATATATATATATATATATGTATATATATATATATATATATATATATATATATATATATATATATATATATATATATATATATATATATATATATACAATGAACAGAACAGCAGAGTGTACCAACAATAACTGAACAGAATACAAAGGACGGGAGGAGAGATGAAGATGCTGCTGACACCTTGGAGGAGAGATGAAGATGCTGCTGACACCTCGGAGGAGAGATGAAGATGCTGCTGACACCTCAG
The DNA here is from genome assembly GCF_038502225.1 of Cherax quadricarinatus. NCBI lineage: Eukaryota > Metazoa > Arthropoda > Malacostraca > Decapoda > Parastacidae > Cherax > Cherax quadricarinatus. Next base: position 76,527 of record NW_027195543.1, on the reverse strand, counting down.
AGGAGAGATGAAGATGCTGCTGACACCTCGGAGGAGAGATGATGATGCTGCTGACACCTCGGAGGAGAGATGAAGATGCTGCTGACACCTCGGAGGAGAGATGAAGATGCTGCTGACACCTCGAAGGAGAGATGAAGATGCTGCTGACACCTCGGAGGAGAGATGAAGATGCTGCTGACACCTCGGAGGAGAGATGAAGATGCTGCTGACACCTCGAAGGAGAGATGAAGATGCTGCTGACACCTCGGAGGAGAGATGAAGATGCTGCTAACACCTCGGAGGAGAGATGAAGATGCTGCTGACACCTCGGAGGAGAGATGAAGATGCTGCTGACACCTCGGAGGAGAGATGAAGATGTTGCTGACACCTCGGAGGAGAGATGAAGATGCTGCTGACACCTCGGAGGAGAGATGAAGATGCTGCTGACACCTCGGAGGAGAGATGAAGATGCTGCTGACACCTCGGAGGAGAGATGAAGATGCTGCTGACACCTCGGAGGAGAGATGAACATGCTGCTGACACCTAGGAGGAGAGATGAAGATGCTGCTGACACCTCGGAGGAGAGATGAACATGCTGCTGACACCTCGGAGGAGAGATGAAGATGCTGCTGACACCTCGGAGGAGAGATGAACATGCTGCTGACACCTCGGAGGAGAGATGAAGATGCTGCTGACACCTCGGAGGAGAGATGAACATGCTGCTGACACCTCGGAGGAGAGATGAACATGCTGCTGACACCTCGGAGGAGAAATGAACATGCTGCTGACACCTCGGAGGAGAGATGAACATGCTGCTGACACCTCGGAGGAGAGATGAAGATGCTGCTGACACCTCGGAGGAGAGATGAAGATGCTGCTGACACCTCGGAGGAGAGATGAAGTTGCTGCTGACACCTCGGAGGAGAGATGAAGATGCTGCTGACACCTCGGAGGAGAGATGAAGATGCTGCTGACACCTCGGAGGAGAGATGAAGATGCTGCTGACACCTCGGAGGAGAGATGAAGATGCTGCTGACACCTCGGAGGAGAGATGAAGATGCTGCTGACACCTCGGAGGAGAGATGAAGATGCTGCTGACACCTCGGAGGAGAGATGAACATGCTGCTGACACCTCGGAGGAGAGATGAAGATGCTGCTGACACCTCGGAGGAGAGATGAAGATGCTGCTGACACCTCGGAGGAGAGATGAAGATGCTGCTGACACCTCGGAGGAGAGATGAAGATGCTGCTGACACCTCGGAGGAGAGATGAAGATGCTGCTGACACCTCGGAGGAGAGATGAAGATGCTGCTGACACCTCGGAGGAGAGATGAACATGCTGCTGACACCTCAGAGGAGAGATGAAGATGCTGCTGACACCTCGGAGGAGAGATGAAGATGCTGCTGACACCTCGGAGGAGAGATGAAGATGCTGCTGACACCTCGGAGGAGAGATGAAGATGCTGCTGAAAAAGACAAGAGGATCAAGTTTGGTGTAATTGTTTTTGAAGTGAATTTCATTAATTACATTTGTAATAGTTGTAATTTTAATCGTTTTTGAGTTTCTTGACTAAAAATTAATTGTAATTTTTTTTGACTTGTCAAGCTTATGCTTAAATTACATTATAAGACTGGGGCACTGTGGTGGGTTAATATACGTTTATGTGATGAATGGTTTTGAAAACCGACAACTTGAAGAATTGAGACACTATGCAACATATGGGAAACTTTGTTGAAGAAACGTATCGCCACACAGTGGCTTCATCAGTCCAATACAAAGTAGAAATTGGTAGGGAGAGGAAGAGTTTCAGGTAATCAGTCCCTCAATCTGGAATCGATGTGTTCAGTCCATCACTCTGGTAGGAAGTACAGCATAGGGCCAGAGAGGTGACTTATATACTGTAGTCAGGTGAGTCGAAGCAGAAGGAGGCGGGGATCTTGGTACAGACTTCTTCAACTCTTGACCAACCTTGGACGACGACCTACTTGTACTAGTGGCAGGTCCCACTGTGATCCCACCTCTTCCTGCTTCAACTCACCTGACTACAGTATATAAGTCACCTCTCTGGCCCTATGATGTACTTCCTACCAGAGTGATGGACTGAACACATCGATTCTAGGTTGAGGGACTGATTACCTCAAAACTACGAGTTTTGAGGTGGTCAGTCCCTCAACCTGGAGAAGAGTTGTGGTAGTTAGTGAAGCTGAAACATTGGAATGGAGACTTATAAACTGCCAAAGGTGAGGAGCAAAAAATCTTTCCTACGAAGACAGATTGAAAACACTGAACCTACACTCATCAGAAAGGCAGAAAATTTGGAGGAATGTGTCCGAAGTATAAAAATGGAAGACATAAATGAAGGGGACTGATTACATCGTCCTTACATCACTATTGCTCTGCTACCTTCTCTTTATTTGACTCAACAAGCCTAATGTGTAAGTGAAAAGTTTCTGAATAACGATCCCTGGCTGCTGCACATATGTGTTAATTATCGATCAGAGGCTGAAGGAACGAGCGCCAGTGCAGGAGTTGTTATGGGGAGTTGCGATCAGCACCATGTTGCTCCCATCACATATGCTTTGGCCTTAATGAACTAATTTGGGAAACCGTTGGCGTAATTAAGTAGATTGAAGGGGAAGGTGAGGAGCGAAGGGGAGGTTGAATGGGTCAGGTGTGGCGAGGGATAGGAAGGGTTAGAAGGGATCAATGTTTGTAGCTGAGATTATTAGTCGGTGAGTTGATAAATGAAGTAGTTACTTGGCGGGGGACTGCTTGGTCAGAGTAGGTCTTGAAAGACAAGTGTGCGGATGGGTTGTTGGTCACACAATGGTATTATTGACCATTGTGTGCACTTGACCAGTGTGTGCACTTGACCAGTGTGTGCACTTGACCAGTGTGTGCACCAGTGATTGAATGACTTGTTAATCGGTGTAGTGGAATTTAATAGTTGAGGGGTTGGTGAGCTGGTGGATATAGTTACTTGGTCTGAATTTCTTGGCTTATAAGTGGATGGGTTGGTGACTTGTTGGATAGGTTGACGACTTGCTGGATGGGTTGGTGATTTGTTGGATGGGATGGTGACTTGTTGGATGGGTTGGTGACTTGTTGGATGGGTTGTAGACTTGTTGGATGGGTTGGTGACTTGTTGGATGGGTTGGTGACTTGTTGGATGGGTTCGTGACTTGTTGGATGGGATGGTGACTTGTTGGATGGGTTGGTGACTTGTTGAATGGGTTGGTGACTTGTTGGATGGGTTGGTGACTTGTTGGATGGGATGGTGACTTGTTGGATGGGTTGGTGACTTGTTGGATGGGTTTGTGACTTGTTGGATGGGTTGGTGACTTGTTGGATGGGTTGGTGACTTGTTGGATGGGATGGTGACTTGTTGGATGGGATTGTGACTTATTGGATGGGATGGTGACTTTTTGGATGGGTTGGTGACTTGTTGGATGGGATGGTGACTTGTTGGATGGGATGGTGACTTATTGGATGGGATGGTGACTTTTTGGATGGGTTGGTGACTTGTTGGATGGGTTCGTGACTTGATGGATGGGATGGTGACTTGTTTGATGGGATGGTGACTTGTTGGATGGGATGGTGACTTGTTGGATGGGATCGTGACTTGTTGGATGGGTTGGTGACTTGTTGGATGGGATGGTGACTTGTTGGACGGGTTGGTGACTTGTTGGATGGGTTGGTGATTTGCTGGATAAGTTGGTGACTTGTTGAAAGGTTTGGTAACTTGTTGGATGGGTTGGTGACTTGTTGGATGGGTTGGTGACTTGTTGGATGGGTTGGTGACTTGTTGGATGGGATGGTGACTTGTTGGATATGTTGGTGACTTGTTGGATGGGTTGGTGACTTGTTGGATGGGATGGTGACTTGATGGACGGGTTGGTGACTTGTTGGATGGGATGGTGACTTGTTGGACGGGTTGGTGACTTGTTGGATTTGTTGGTGACTTGTTGGACGGGTTGGTGACTTGTTGGATGGGTTGGTGACTTGTTGGATTTGTTGGTGACTTGTTGGACGGGATGATGACTTGTTGGAAGGGTTGGTGACTTGTTGGATTTGTTGGTGACTTGTTGGACGGGTTGGTGACTTGTTGGATGGGATGGTGACTTGTTGGATGGGTTGGTGACTTGTTGGACTGGTTGGTGACTTGTTGGATGGGATGGTGACTTGTTGAACGGGTTGGTGACTTGTTGGATTTGTTGGTGACTTGTTGGACGGGTTGGTGACTTGTTGGACGGGTTGGTGACTTGTTGGATTTGATGGTGACTTGTTGGATGGGATGGTGACTTGTTGGACGGGTTGGTGACTTGTTGGATTTGTTGGTGAATTGTTGGATTTGTTGGTGACTTGTTGGATGGGAGGTGACTTGTTGGATGAGTTGGTGACTTGTTGGATGGGTTGGTGACTTGTTGGATTAGTTGGTGACTTGTTGGATGGGATGGTGACTTGTTGGATGGGATGGTGACTTGTTGGATTTCTTGGTGACTTGTTGGATGGGTTGGTGACTTGTTGGATTAGTTGGTGACTTGTTGGATGGGTTGGTGACTTGTTGGATGGGTTGATGGCTTGTTGGATGGGATTGTGACTTGTTGGATATGTTAGTGACTTGTTGGATGCGTTGGCGACTTGTTGGATGGGTTGGTGACTTGTTGGATGAGTTGGTGACTTGTTGGATGGGTTGGTGACTTGTTTGATTGGTTGGTGACTTGTTGGACTGGTTGGTGACTTGTTGGATGGGATGGTGACTTGTTGGATTTGTTGGTGACTTGTTGGATGGGATGGTGACTTGTTGGATATGTTGGTGACTTGTTGGATGGGTTGGTGACTTGTTGGACTGGTTGGTGACTTGTTGGATGGGATGGTGACTTGTTGGACGGGTTGGTGACTTGTTGGATTTGTTGGTGACTTGTTGGACGGGTTGGTGACTTGTTGGATGGGATGGTGACTTGTTGGATGGGTTGGTGACTTGTTGGACTGGTTGGTGACTTGTTGGACGGGTTGGTGACTTGTTGGATTTGTTGGTGACTTGTTGGATGGGATGGTGACTTGTTGGACGGGTTGGTGACTTGTTGGATTTGTTGGTGACTTGTTGGATTTGTTGGTGTCTTGTTGGATTTGTTGGTGACTTGTTGGATTTGTTGGTGACTTGTTGGACGGGTTTGTGACTTGTTGGATTTGTTGGTGACTTGATGGATGGGTTGGTGACTTGTTGAATTTGTTGGTGACTTGTTGGATGGGATGGTGACTTGTTGGACTGGTTGGTGACTTGTTGGATGGGTTGGTGACTTGTTGGACGGGTTGGTGACTTGTTGGATGGGTTGGTGACTTGTTGGACGGGTTGGTGACTTGTTGGATGGGATGGTGACTTGTTGGACTGGTTGGTGACTTGTTGGATGGGTTGGTGACTTGTTGGATGGGATGGTGACTTGTTGGACTGGTTGGTGACTTGTTGGATGGGTTGGTGACTTGTTGGACGGGTTGGTGACTTGTTGGATGGGTTGGTGACTTGTTGGATGGGATGGTGACTTGTTGGATGGGATGGTGACTTGTTGGACTGGTTGGTGACTTGTTGGATGGGATGGTGACTTGTTGGATGGGTTGGTGACTTGTTGGATGGGTTGGTGACTTGTTGGATGGGATGGTGACTTGTTGGACTGGTTGGTGACTTGTTGGATGGGATGGTGACTTGTTGGATGGGTTGGTGACTTGTTGGACGGGTTGGTGACTTGTTGGATGGGATGGTGACTTGTTGGACGGGTTGGTGACTTGTTGGATGGGATGGTGACTTGTTGGACTGGTTGGTGACTTGTTGGATGGGATGGTGACTTGTTGGATGGGTTGGTGACTTGTTGGATGGGTTGGTGACTTGTTGGATGGGATGGTGACTTGTTGGACTGGTTGGTGACTTGTTGGATGGGATGGTGACTTGTTGGATGGGTTGGTGACTTGTTGGACGGGTTGGTGACTTGTTGGATGGGATGGTGACTTGTTGGACGGGTTGGTGACTTGTTGGATGGGATGGTGACTTGTTGGATGGGTTGGTGACTTGTTGGATGGGTTGGTTTACAGGTGGACTCGTTGGTTTACAGGTGGACTCGTTGGTTTACAGGTGGACTCGTTGGTTTACAGGTGGACTCGTTGGTTTACAGGTGGACTCGTTGGTTTACAGGTGGACTCGTTGTTTTACAGGTGGACTCGTTGGTTTACAGGTGGACTCGTTGGTTTACAGGTGGACTCGTTGGTTTACAGGTGGACTCGTTGGTTTACAGGTGGACTCGTTGGTTTACAGGTGGACTCGTTGGTTTACAGGTGGACTCGTTGGTTTACAGGTGGACTCGTTGGTTTACAGGTGGACTCGTTGTTTTACAGGTGGACTCGTTGGTTTACAGGTGGACTCGTTGTTTTACAGGTGGACTCGTTGGTTTACAGGTGGACTCGTTGTTTTACAGGTGGACTCGTTGGTTTACAGGTGGACTCGTTGTTTTACAGGTGGACTCGTTGGTTTACAGGTGGACTCGTTGGTTTACAGGTGGACTCGTTGGTTTACAGGTGGACTCGTTGGTTTACAGGTGGACTCGTTGGTTTACAGGTGGACTCGTTGGTTTACAGGTGGACTCGTTGGTTTACAGGTGGACTCGTTGGTTTACAGGTGGACTCGTTGGTTTACATGTGGACTCGTTGGTTTACAGGTGGACTCGTTGGTTTACAGGTGGACTCGTTGGTTTACAGGTGGACTCGTTGGTTTACAGGTGGACTCGTTGTTTTACAGGTGGACTCGTTGGTTTACAGGTGGACTCGTTGGTTTACAGGTGGACTCGTTGTTTTACAGGTGGACTCGTTGGTTTACAGGTGGACTCGTTGTTTTACAGGTGGACTCGTTGGTTTACAGGTGGACTCGTTGGTTTACAGGTGGACTCGTTGGTTTACAGGTGGACTCGTTGGTTTACAGGTGGACTCGTTGGTTTACAGGTGGACTCGTTGGTTTACAGGTGGACTCGTTGGTTTACATGTGGACTCGTTGGTTTACAGGTGGTCTCGTTGGTTTACAGGTGGACTCGTTGGTTTAATGCAGAATTAGAATGTACAGTGAAGGAACCTTATAAGTGGCCTCGTGAAAGAAATATTTGTTTTCATTTATTATCCAATTTTTATTGAGAGAGAATTTATATAAACATTACATATTATTTTTTTTGAGATTTTATATAAACATTACATAATAAAAGTCTCATTTAATTATTATTATTATTATTAAAGATTCGCCGGTATTCTCCCGGCCCGGGCCTTTTCCAAGTGGTGGCCCGGCCTTGGCTCCCTCTTTAGGGAGTTTCTGAGACCTAAGTCTCCCATGGGAGGAGGTACAAGTACCTCCTCATCTTTGGGACCAACTGTCCCCAGGCCTAGCCACAAGCTAGGCCTCTCTGGTCTGCCATCCCCGCTCCAAGGAGACTAATGGGAATGACAGTCTCATGAGGTAAAGGCTCGGGCTCAGGCACCTACCCTGCCCTAGAAGTGTTAGGCATGGTGTCGATCAGTCTCATTTAAAATGTTGACTCACTTGTGTACAGGAAAATTAAACATAATACAAATATTGTACGGGATGTACTACTGTAATTATGTATTAATTGATCTTAAGTATTCAGTAAAATTAAGAAAATGCGGTTCTTGATGATTATTTTTTTTTTTTTTTTACAAAAATTATAATAAAAAGAAAATAGAAATATTGAGTGTGATTTTAGCGAAATTTTTAATTATAAATTGAAGAACTGTTTCTTCTCGTGTAATATCAGAAAGATTTTCATGATTCTTCAGTCAATAATAAAGGTAGAGATACAGACACCTAAATACATTATTTTTCAGAGAGTCGAGGATGAAAAATATTTTACTTTCAAATTGTTATAAATATTCTCCTAAATGCCCATTTTGGCCTCGAACAGTTTTGTAATAAATATTTTTTTTACTGATGGTATAATGGCAATAAATATAATGATAATAATAAAGATAATAGCGGATGATAATGAATAATGACGGGAATGACATTAATATTAAGAATAGTCTAGTTATTATGACAAATAAAAATTCACACAGACATGTTAACTGACATGATGGTACGACCGTCGCTCTGTCTGTCTGTCTGTCTGTCTGTCTGTCTGTCTGTCTGTCTGTCTGTCTGTCTGTCTGTCTGTCTGTCTGTCTGTCTGTCCTCAATGTTCAGATTTTTTTTTTTATATTTTATTTAAAGTCATACATAGTATATAAAAGTAAACGACGAATTACATAGCGAGAACAGTGAAGAAAAATCAATACACACCTTAATTACAACAATAAGTCTTACAATATATATTGCAAAATTCTGCATAGTACATGTACTTTGCGATTAATATTGTACATCTGAAAGACACAATTCTGTACAGTAAACAACGACCATTACAATCCTTGGAGTAATAACATTATGTCTGGAACACTAAATCTAACCTGAAGACTCCTTGGCAAGTACATCTAATTCCTGATTGTACATCCTGCCACGGAATGTACACCAAACATTGTACATCCTGCCACGGAATGTACACCAAACATTGTACATCCTGCCACGGAATGTACACCAAACATTGTACATCCTGCCACAGAATGTACACCAAACATTGTACATCCTGCCACGGAATGTACACCTTACATTGTACATCCTGCCACGGAATGTACACCTTACATTGTACATCCTGCCACGGAATGTACACCAAACATTGTACATCCTGCCACGGAATGTACACCAAACATTGTACATCCTGCCACAGAATGTACACCAAACATTGTACATCCTGCCACGGAATGTACACCTTACATTGTACATCCTGCCACGGAATGTACACCTTACATTGTACATCCTGCCACGGAATGTACACCTTACATTGTACATCCTGCCACGGAATGTACACCAAACATTGTACATCCTGCCACGGAATGTACACCAAACATTGTACATCCTGCCACGGAATGTACACCAAACATTGTACATCCTGCCACGGAATGTACACCTTACATTGTACATCCTGCCACGGAATGTACACCAAACATTGTACATCCTGCCACGGAATGTACACCAAACATTGTACATCCTGCCACGGAATGTACACCAAACATTGTACATCCTGCCACGGAATGTACACCAAACATTGTACATCCTGCCACGGAATGTACACCTTACATTGTACATCCTGCCACGGAATGTACACCAAACATTGTACATCCTGCCACGGAATGTACACCAAACATTGTACATCCTGCCACGGAATGTACACCAAACATTGTACATCCTGCCACGGAATGTACACCAAACATTGTACATCCTGCCACGGAATGTACACCAAACATTGTACATCCTGCCACGGAATGTACACCTTACATTGTACATCCTGCCACGGAATGTACACCAAACATTGTACATCCTGCCACGGAATGTACACCAAACATTGTACATCCTGCCACGGAATGTACACCAAACATTGTACATCCTGCCACGGAATGTACACCAAACATTGTACATCCTGCCACGGAATGTACACCTTACATTGTACATCCTGCCACGGAATGTACACCAAACATTGTACATCCTGCCACGGAATGTACACCTTACATTGTACATCCTGCCACGGAATGTACACCAAACATTGTACATCCTGCCACGGAATGTACACCTTACATTGTACATCCTGCCACGGAATGTACACCAAACATTGTACATCCTGCCACGGAATGTACACCTTACATTGTACATCCTGCCACGGAATGTACACCAAACATTGTACATCCTGCCACGGAATGTACACCTTACATTGTACATCCTGCCACGGAATGTACACCAAACATTGTACATCCTGCCACGGAATGTACACCTTACATTGTACATCCTGCCACGGAATGTACACCAACATTCTGAAAATACTCCCCCCCCCCCTTTTTTTTTGCGTGTCAAGTCACCTGACACGTAACAATCTTCATATTTAACTTTATATTGCATGAAATACTTGCATTATTCCACACTGAACAACATGATATGTTCAGTATAACTCAATATATTGAGATAATATAATTATCAATTGTACATGGTTCATGTACAACGTATATCTACTAGACTCCCAAACATCACCTTCCAGAGGAAGGTATAAATATATACATATGAAGCATACACTTTACAACACGACCAGTAAAACTAACAAAAAGCTAATCCTATGTCGTCCATCATATACAATATATGTCATCTCAAAGGTAACCTGAACCTACGGGCTCTATAGAGCTCCCATGAAAAAACAATATGTAATAATAACACAAGATGAGCCAAGCTTTTCTAAAACTTTTTCAACCATTTCATTAAAACCACTACTAAGATGTAAGTCTTTTTACATAATACATAACAGTGCATGACCTTCACACGTCGGTAAATACTGAAGTCTTCCTACCACACGCAATACTTCATGTGTATATATATATTTCGCACTCACACAGTGCTCCCACATTGTCATTTCATTACACACATACCAATAATTTCGTTTCAGATATATAATATTCCATCACATTACGACATCTGTCGTCCTTTGTCAATTACATAATTAATAATTAAATTGAAGAACTTGTATCGTTCACAACACACAACCCGCTCATCACACAGTCAAAGGCACTTATGTCTCAGTACTATATTCATTCTCTTCCACACTAAACCCTTTCACACTGTCCTTATGGGGAAGCCAGCCCGCCGCGACCCCTTACATTGCACGTAAATCCCATAAATCCCTCAACCTAAAACTCCGATAGCCCTCAGTAAAAGCAGTCTCCCAACTCCCTCCGTAAAATTTCCCTATTACGACACTTAGTTCTGTAAAATGTCGCAGCTAACACCTTTATCCTCTCATCCACGCCCACCTCCCTCATGGCCCATGACATATATATATAAAATCCGTGACCAAATACGCCACTGCATTCTCCACCATCTTACTCACCCCACCTATATCCAAACTTAAAGCCCGCAACACCTGCAATCCTCCCCCACCCACTAACCTGAACACCTTTCCTAACCAGACCCGCACAACTTCTATAGTCACAAAAATATACCACATGAAAAATTGTCTCCATACTTCTACACGCTCTACATTCCCTTCCCTCCCTTATCCTCCTGTTGAATAGGACAACCCCAAACGGCAAAATCCCATGCAAAAATCTAAACATTACCTCCCGAACACCTGGTTTTACACGTAATTGTTTTAGACGCGTCCATATTTCGCTCCACGCATACATAGGGTATGCTCCTTCAACAGCAGCCACCACTGACCTACCTTCCACTCCTTCAAGGACCCGCAATTTAACACACGACGGATCCCTCACTGTCATTAAAAACCTCAACATGGCCTCACCAACTATTAAATCCCTACCCCCCCACCACCGTTGCATATCCTTACGTACTCGCACAAGTCCACCTCCCCTCCCGCACCCCTCCCTTATATAACTTCGTTTTAGGTACACGCTCATCATCCTTTTTTCCAGAGGTATAAGTCCCAGCCTCCTCGACTGACCGGAAGTGTTAACACCGCTCTACTTAACCATTTGCAACCCGATCCCCATATAAACCTAAAAAACCCATGTTGTAAACGTTTTACCTCACGTCGCATCAGCGGGTACATGACAACCACATGCCATAACTTGCTGTACAATAGCATGTTCGTCACTATTACTCTTTGATGCAGCGTTAGTTGTGCCGCCCTCAAACCACCAAGTCTTTTCAATACTCCATCCACTATTCGCACCAAATTCACCTCTTGAGCCACCCGTGTATCTCTCACATAAACTATCCCACATATCAATAGTTGATCCACCACACTCCACCCACCCCCTACCACCTCATCCCCATGTGTACTATCCCTTAGGTCCAGATACTTAGTCTTCTCAACATTAATTTTCATCCCTGAAGGCTCCCTAAACACATCCACCACCTTACCCACCCTAAGCAAGTCCCTATTACCTCTCACCAAAACAGTCCTGTCATCCACATAACCTACGATACCAGCCCCCCCTCCCCCCGTTCATTACCCTCCCCACCTCCCGCAACACACCTCCGAATGGCCCTATAAAATGGATCCTGTATACACGCAAACAATATTTGCGATAGTGGGCAACCTTGGAGCATCTGTATTTTAACTTCTAGCCTCCCGTTAACCTGCACCCTCATCGACGCCCCCTGATACAATAATTTTGCCCAAGATATTATTTCTTCCCCAAAACCCTGCCAACGCATGAACCTCCATAATGCTTCCCTTTCCATGCTATCATAAGCAGCCTTCCAATCTAACGCCAATACGCCTCCATCACCCAACTCCCCCCGTCTCTCTATAAATTCTCGAATCATGCCATGCCCTTCATACACTGACCTTCCTGGCACCCCATATTGCCCCCTATCAATTACCTTACCTATCATCCTCTTGATTCTGTTCCCTAATATTCTCACGAACAACTTATAATCTCCACACATAAGCGAGAGAGCCCGATAATCCATTACCGTTGACCGCTCCCCTTTTGGTACCAACACCACAACGGCCGTCCGTTGCTGCTCTCCCATTACCGCAGCCGCCTTAAGTATGTTAAACAACCTTACTAAAAAAAAAACTCAGAACTCCCCAGTTCTTTACATAAAAATCATTTGACAGCCCATCTATACCCGGCGCCTTTCCCAAGCTCACCCCTGACAACGCCTGCCAAATTTCACACTCCGTAATCGGCCCACCTAATGCCTCCCGATCTTGACCATCAAGCTCACACTGCACATACCTTCCCATTTTCCCTAATGCTACTTCACGGATGCCCAAGCTTTGCATATATGACTTAAACCAAGTGTCTACATATCCACTCATACCCTCTGCCGTTACCAATGCTTGACCCGCTCTATACCCTTCCATCCCTACACGTACGTTTAACCCCATCATCTCCATAGTCACTCCTCTTTCTCTGGCCCCTTAACACGCAAGACGACGGCCGATCACCCCATACCACTTCTTCCAATCCTCCCATAATTCACGCACCATCAAAACGCTCGTTTTGCAATACCCTAATACTCTCCTTTAAACCCTCAATGTCCTGCACTGGATAGCTTGCTCCTCCTCTTGCAGAACAGTCACGCACCTGCCCTTCAAGATATCTTTGAAACCCATACTTTAACCGGTTATATTCCCACACACGACAAATATAATATTCTCTGATGCGAGTTTTAACCACCGAATCCCACCAATTTACCAGAGCATCATCCCCCGGTGCCTCATCCACCAACCGTTCCCACAATTGCACAAAAGACTGACGACATTCCTCACCCTGCAACAGCTTCACATTTAACTTCCAATAACCTTGACCCCTTCTAGGCAATCCCTCCCATTCGAGGTCCACCAGTATTCCCCTGTGATCCGAAAAAACTGTATCCACCACACGCACTCTGCTCACTATTACTGTTCGGGGCACGTACAAGCGATCGAGCTTAGCCGCATATCCACGTCTAACAAAAGTATGTTCTACAGCCCCACCCCCCCAACGTCCATTAACCCCACCCCATTTAATAATTCCCCCAAAATCCCCGAACAATACCCTGCCCCTCTAGGTTCCACGTCCTTACGCCTTATCACACAATTCCAATCACCACCAATTACAGCTACACCCGGCAAAGCACGCAAATAATATACTAGAAGGATAAATAATATACTAGGACATCCTTCACAAATTTATTCTTAATACGCACATCTCCCTCTGCCGGACCATACACACACACCGAACTCATCTGTACCCTACCCCACCACCCATCCACACGAATCACCCACCCCTCCCCACCCTCACAATGCCTCACTACGAACGGGCTAGTTTCCCTTACCAGGATGGTTACTCCTCCTTTCAACCTTATCGCATGCTCCACATGCACATTATACCCATTCACCTTCAGCTCATAGCCTGGTCTGTAGTTGTGTTCCTGCACGAACGCCACATCAACACTCTTACGCACCAAATATTCACTAAACCATACACACTTTCTCTCTGATCGCAATCCATTAATGTTCAATGTCATGCACTTGAAGCCTACAGAGTGGTTTTTCTTCTTGACCCTGGTACTGTCTTGCCACCAGATCGTTTCGTGACACCTCGATCCCTCTAGTTCCCTTTAGGAACGCTCTTAACCAACTCCTGCCCCTTAGGGCCACTGGATCCTCTCTGTGTAACTTCCGCCCAGGACTTTTTCCCAGTGCACTGAGCAGGCGTGAGCACATCCTCGGAGTCAGATAGCGCAGCAGCGCGCTTTCGTGACGCTCCACCGCTTGCATCTTCAAGACATTCATATCACACTGCGCCGACCGCTTATCCTGTTCCATGCCTTCATCCACAGCAAGCCCAAGAACTAGGTCTGGACTCCCAACCTGCCCAATACTCTTGTCATCCAATAACACATTTTAAAGCCTTGGCTAATGAGTCTTCCACATCGCTATCACTAGCATTCAGGGTGTTCTCTTCCAACACCTGAGCTACGTTCAATGAAGGGGTTTCTTCCCCCTCGTCACACCTGCTGACTCCATCTCCTCCGCTCTCTCGACCTCCTCACTTCAGGACCCACCTTGTGTAGGCAGAGTCACATAAGGCAAATCTTGCTCCTCACTCTTTTCTTCTGCTACATGTCGTTGCCGTTGTTCCATGTTGCTACGTCTCCTTCCACACAGAGCCGCTAGGTGATCATATGACCCACACAACCGACAGGTCCGGCGTTGCCCAGCGTATGTCACAAACACCTGGGTCCGAAATTCTGGCAGCACTACGTACGACGGAATAGGGTAACGTAACGTCATCTTCACAGAATACGTTCCTTCGGGTATCCCTGCGTATGGCCCAGTAGCCCACCTCCCAACAGTGGCCATATGTACTATATCACATTTACCCATCGCAAGACAGATGTTAGAATCATCCGCCTCGAAAGGCACATTTCTAATCTTAACCCATGTGTAATGGCGAAATACGTCGTTAAGTCGCACGGTCACAGCATAGTTAACTGCCAAAGTAACCTCCTGGTACTTGTCCACCACCGCCTCATACACACTTGCCAAGTTAAACTTGACAAATATCCTCGTCGTGCCATTCAGCGCTACTCCACATATCTCCTTGTTAGCAATAACATATGTATCTCGTATGATTGCAGGTAGTAGCAGCTCCATAGAAGTTCCTGTCACAGCCCCACGGATAAGCTCAACACAGACTGTATTGATGCGTCTCCGGCTGGCCTGCGCCATGCTGTGAAAAAATAACTGTCACTAATCAACGCTAGGGGCAGCAGCAGCGCACGTCCTCACCGCTCAAAGGTTGAGAGACGAATGAAAAAATGTGGAACGCTTCACGATTTTGCGTGTCATCCTTGCGCAGGGCTCATGCTAATCTTCTCTGTATCGTCCCAATTTTAGTATATGTACTGCCGAAGCAAGTACGTCAATGTTGATATTTTAATGTTAGGTCTGTCGTCGGTATAACTACTGAGACCTAACACGTCCAGGTACACTGGTACAAGGTACACTGGTACAAGGTACACTGGTACAAGGTACACTGGTACAAGGTACACTGGACGTGTTAGGTACACTGGCTGCAACATTGTGATTACAACTAGTTTAGTGGTTTAATGAATCAGGTTGTTGGTAATATTATAATGATGATAATAATGATATTAGCGGATAAAAGTTGATAATAACAGTAGGAATGACATTAAGAATAGTCAAGTTATTATGAGACAGGAAGCCTGAACAGGAAAATTCACAAAGACATATTAACTGATACTTCGAGTATTTCCTGAATGTTCTGGAAGGTTCTACCACACCGTTGACAGATGAGGGATTCTTTCCCCTCTATTTCATTAGTTAGAAGGTTGTAAATGAAGGTATGTAATGATCAAATATTGTAATTTTTAACGTCACATTACCTGTTCTCGGCAGTTAGAAGCTGAGGGCTAGCTATTAACTATCTTCTAGTACTTTCCTCATGCTATCTGCAAACTGTGAGGCCTACCCCCAACCGCCCCCATATGGGGTGTATGTGTGTGGGGGGGGGGGGTGTCATCCCACTTGCCTTCCCCAGACAGTGTGAGACTGGCTGGTGACTCTACACTGCCTCTCTCTGAAAACTTACCCTACTCCTCCTGTTGCTGTCATTGCAACATTGCACAGCTCCTGATGACACACTAAGAAGTGTTAAAGTACTTGAGCTAAAGATTTCCACCCCCCGTGGCTTGTCTTGCATATATATACACATATATATATATATATATATATATATATATATATATATATATATATATATATATATATATATATATATATATATATATATATATATATATATATATATCGTGCCGAATAGGCAGAACTTGCGATCTTGGTTTAAATAGCAACGCTCATCTTGCCATATAGGACAAGTGAAAATTTGTGTATGCAATAATTTCGCCAAAATCATTCTGAACCTAACGAAAAAAAATATATTTCACTGTGTTTGTTTAGTATTAAATTATTGTAAACAAATCTAAAATATATTTAGTTGGGTTAGGCTAAAATAAATTGCGCTTGTTATAATAAGGTTAGGTAAGTTTTCTAAGTTCTTTTGATGCAAAATTATAAATTTTTACATCAACATTAATAAAAAAAATATATCTTTAAACGTATAAGAGAAAATTTTAGAAAAGACTTAATTTTAAATGAGTTCTTGCTAATTGACCAGTTTTACATATTCGGCACGACATATATATATATATATATATATATATATATATATATATATATATATATATATATATATATATATATATATTTATATATGTGCAATAAGATCACAGTAAACAGGTGATTTCGGAATATGCAAAACAACCACTCTGAAAAAATAGAGAAATTCCAAGCGCTTTCGTGACTACTCTCATTATCAAGGAACTATGAAAGTAAAGCATCCAAGGAAGCTATATAAGGGGTCAGGCCAGCACCTCACTATCAGATCCCACAACGGTTAAACACCTGACGAGCGCCGACCCAACTTGGATAGGTCCTTTGCACAACTCACCCACAAACTATTCTACCCAAGAAAATTTAAAAATTATTTGTCCAGTGTATTATTAAATTCTTCCCAAATTCTATTAATTATAAATGGATCTAATTTATATAAACCAAAGGAAATATTAATATTATTGTCAAAACTGCTTTTTATGAAACAAGATTCAATTATATTCCTGTCGACCATGGACTTGCTTGATACTACTTTCTCAACTTTTTGAAAATCAATTGGATGGTTAAAATCTCTTACATGAATAAATAGAGCATTGGAATCTTGTCCAGTTCTAATGCTATATTTATGTTGTTTTAATCTTAGTTCGAGATTTTTACCAGTTTGACCGTAATAAACTTTATCGCAAATTTTACAAGGAATCTTATAGACACATCCATCAGCATTTTGGGGGGAATTCTTTATCAAAAGTTTTTTTTACTGTATCAAGATTTTTGAATACAACTTTAATATTAAAAGTCTTAAGAAGAGAAGGCATATCAACCAAGTTTTCATGGTAAGGGAGAACTAACATATTTTTAGTTGAATAAGGCTGGTTGCCCCTTTTTGGATTGTAAAAAGTATTTCTAGCAACTTTAAAAGATTTATCAATTACATTTCTTGGGTATTTTAAATCATTACCTATTTCATAAATTTTGGATATTTCCTCATCTATGAACTCAGGACTACAAATTCGTAAAGCTCTCAGAAACATTGATGAGAAAACAGACAGTTTGACTCTATCTTGATGCGAGGAATAATAGTGGACATAGGAACAGTTATTTGTAGGTTTTCTGTAAATTTTAAATTTGAATTCATTATTACCCTTAATAATTAAAACATCTAGAAAAGGCAATGAGTTATTTTCTTCAAACTCAACAGTAAAGTTTATAGAATGGGCTAAGCTATTTAATTTTCCAAGGAAATGGTGTATATCTACATTTTTGGGCATAAGACACAAAATCTCATCAACATATCTGAACCATTTAGCTCTATTAGGGAGGATTGTGTTAAGTAACCTTGTTTCAAAAAATTCCATGTATAGGTTACTAAGAACAGGTGAAAGAGGATTTCCCATTGCCATACCAAACTTCTGAGTGTAAAATTTATCATTAAATACAAATTTTGCATCAACAATGCAAAGTTTAATAAGTTTAATGATAGTAGGAACTGGCAATGGTAAATCATGAAATAGGTAATGATTTAAAATACCCAAGAAATGTAATTGATAAATCTTTTAAAGTTGCTAGAAATACTTTTTACAATCTAAAACGGGACAACCAGCCTTATTCAACTAAAAATATGTTGGTTCTCCCTTACCATGAAAACTTGGTTGATATGCCTTCTCTTCTTAAGACTTTTAATAATAAAGTTGTATTCAAAAATCTTGATACAGTAAAAAAAACTTTTGATAAAGAATTCCCCCCAAAATGCTGATGGATGTGTCTATAAGATTCCTTGTAAAATTTGCGATAAAGTTTATTACCTTCAAACTGGTAAAAATCTCGAACTATGATTAAAACAACATAAATATAGCATTAGAACTGGACAAGATTCCAATGCTCTATTTATTCATGTAAGAGATTTTAACCATCCAATTGATTTTCAAAAAGTTGAGAAAGTAGTATCAAGCAAGTCCATGGTCGACAGGAATATAATTGAATCTTGTTTCATAAAAAGCAGTTTTGACAATAATATTAATATTTCCTTTGGTTTATATAAATTAGATCCATTTATAATTAATAGAATTTGGGAAGAATTTAATAATACACTGGATAAATAATTTTTAAATTTTCTTGGGTAGAATAGTTTGTGGGTGAGTTGTGCAAAGGACCTATCCAAGTTGGGTCGGCGCGCGTCAGGTGTTTAACCGTTGTGGGATCTGATAGTGAGGTGCTGGCCAGACCCCTTATATAGCTTCCTTGGATGCTTTACTTTCATAGTTCCTTGATAATGTGAGTAGTCACGAAAGCGCTTGGAATTTCTCTATTTTTTCAGAGTGGTTGTTTTGCATATATATATATATATATATATATATATATATATATATATATATATATATATATATATATATATATATATATATATATATATATATATATATATATATATGTATATATATATATATATATATATATATATATATATATATATATATATATATATATATATATATATATATATATATATATATATATATATATATATATATATCGCGCCGAATAGGTAAAACTTTAGATTTTGTTTTAAATAGCAATGCTCTTCTTACCGAATAAGGCAAGCAAAAATTTGTGTATGCAATAATTTCGCAAAAATAATTTTTGAATCTACCGAAAAAATACATTTCTTTGCCCTTGTTTATTATTAAATTATTGTAAACTTATCTAAAATATTTTTAGTTGGATTAGGCTAAATTAAATTGCACTTATTGTAATAAGGTTAGGTAAGTTTTCCAAGGCTCATTTGGTACAAAATTATTAATTTTTACATTAACATAAATGAAAAAGATATATATCTTTAAATGTATAAGAGAAAATTTTAGAAAGGACTTAATTTTAAATGAGTTCTTTCTAATATATATGGATGATAGCCTTAGGACTTTCTTGTTTCAACCAGCACTACTTCAAGAACTTGGAATGTTACATAAATGAGTAGGAAATGCAGGTAGATATGTTCACGTCTACGACTCAAGCAAGAATGAGATAACATCAAGTTAACCATTACCAGGTGACAGAAAGATGAAGACAAGATAATAAAATTGTAGCAGTAGAAGCATATAGTAACCCATCAGCATTATATATTTAGTAATGACCTAGCAGACACGGCATTAGCGGATTGACAACTGTCCCCAACATGCTGTCAAATGTTATAAAAGACTAAATATTCTGATCTCGAAGATATCTGGAATCTCTCAGTAGGTGAGAGATACAAGCAGCTTCAGTGAGGTGTGATGCTTCATGTTCTGGTGAGAGATACAAGCAGCTTCAGTGAGGTGTGATGCTTCATGTTCTGGTGAGAGATACAAGCAGCATCAGTGAGGTGTGATGCTTCATGTTCTGGTGCGAGATACAAGCAGCTTCAGTGAGGTGTGATGCTTCATGTTCTGGTGCGAGATACAAGCAGCTTCAGTGATGAAGGTGCGATGTTTCGTTCTAACCTGTACTATTAGGATTTTCTTTTCTGACAACTCTCTTAATTTATTCTACATACAATGTTTATCGTGTGGACGGTATTAGATAAGACATACGAGTGCAGAGTTCTTGGAATGAGGATGCAATGGGGACAATGTCAGAAGTAAGTTGTTTAGCTTCACATAAATTTCATGTATGACCCTAATTGTTTTAAAAGTTGAAAGTTGAATGTTAGTAAAAGAACTGTTTCTTCCACAATGGACTGAAAGTTTCACAGCCAAGAGAAGAAAGGTAAAGATAGAGGAATATCGTCAGTGTTGAGGGCGGGGTGGGTTCCTGTGGTGAGGGGAGGAGCAATAGTAGCAGAAGTTGGTTCTAAATGGGAGATGAATGTGGCCTCATTACCCATCTCGGGGATTTGCTTTTCATGTCTTCCAACGCGAGGAAGCTCTCAGCTTCTTCCTAAATGTCCTGAATAGAATCCAGAGAAAAATTCTAGCAGACTGCAATAACAAATGTTCTTCTGAAAATAATTTAAGGATTTTCCTCACTACAACACACACACACACACACTCACACACACACACACACGCACACAGGAGCTGAGTCTCGACCCCTGCAACCACAATTAGGTGAGCACACACACACACACACGCACACACACATACACACACACACACACACAATGAAAGAGGGTACAAAGACACAAGGAGAAAAAAGAGGCAAAGACGGAGAGGAGCAGGAGAATCCAGACTCAGGAGGATGAGCTAATACAACCTCCTCAGAACCACTTACAGAAGCACCTCAACCACGACAACCCCAATGCAACCAAACAATCTAACCCAAAACCCACACACCGTACCCACTACCCGCACCACCCTCATCACAAACTCAACCTCCACAGCACCCCCCCCTCCCCCCATAGTTCCCTGCCAGGTCTCCCGCTTCCTCAACCCCAACGTTCTCCCAAGTCCACAGGTTTAGAAAAGAAGTTGAAGGTTTGGTATACAAATGCGGATGGAATAACAAATAAATGTGAGGAATGGAATGTAAGAATCAAGAAGACATCCCCAGATATCATAGCACTCACAGAAACGAAACTCACCAGGATGATAACATATGCAATCTTCCCATCCGGATATCAGATCCTCAGGAAAGATAGAGGGAGCAGAGAAGGAGTTGCACTGTATATCAAAGACCGATAGGGATTTGAGGAAATGGAAGGAATGGATGAAATGGGCGAAAGGGACTACAAAGCAGGTACAGTTCAGTCTGGGGGACATAAGGTAGTCACTGCAGTGATGTACAACCCGCCGCAGATATGCAGGAGACCAAGAGACGAATATGAAGAGATCAACAGAGCCATGGTGGACACACTAGCTAATGTGGCCAGAAGAGCTCACACGGGTAGAGAAAAGTTACTAGTTAAGGGTGATTTCAACCATAAAGAGATTGATTGCAATAACCGGGAGCCACATAGTGGTCCCGAAAGACGGATAGCCACGTTGATGGATGTGGTACTAAAAAACCTCATTCATCAACATGTTAGGGACACTACCAAAGAGGGAGGTGGGAATGAACCAACAAGACTGGGCCTCATATTCACCCTGAGCAGCTCGGACACTGAGGACATCACATATGAAAAGCCCCTCAAAACTAGTGATCAGGTGGTCCTGAGCTTTGAATACAATGCTCTTACAAGTGTAGAGGGTAACAGGAGTAGGATGGGTAAAGCCAAACTACAAAAGGAAGGACTACACAGGCATGAAAAACTTCCTGCAAGAGGTTCAGTAGGTAAGAGAGTTGGATGGAAAATCAGTAAACGAAATAATGGACTACATGACAACAAAATGCAGGGAGGCAGAGGAGAGGTTTGTTCCCAAGGTCAACAGAAATAATGGGAAGACCAGAACGAGCCCTTGATTCACACAAATGTGTAGGGAGGCATAAAGTAAGTATGACAGAGAATGGAAAAAGAACAGAACACAAAGGACCCAGAAATGAGTATGCACAGATAAGGAGGGAGGCCCAGCGACAGAACGAAAACGACATAACATCGAAAATCAAGTCTGACCCGAAGCTGTTGTATAGCTAGATCAGGAGTAAGACAACAGTCAAGGATCAAGTCATCAGGCTGGGGAAGGAAGGTGGGCAGTTCACAAGAAACGACAAAGACGTATGTGAGGAGCTCAACGTGAGATTTAAGGAAGTATTTACAGTGGAGACTGGACTCCAGGAAGTTAGAATACGGGGGTACACCAAAAAAGAGATATACCAACAAGTGCTGAATGAAATACACACAACCGAGAAGAAGCTGAAGAAGCTGTTAAGTGAGCCTGACTTCAAAGGCAATGGGACCGGATATCTTTTGGTGGGTCCTAAGGGAGGGAGTAAAAATGCTGTGTGTGCCACTAACAAAAATTTTCAACAAATTAATTGAAAGTGGGCAAATACCTGAGGTATGGAAGATGGCAAATGTAGTCCTCATTTTTAAGGAAACAGACACGAGGCACTAAACTGTAGACCAGTGTTAATGACGTGTATAGCATGCAGTGTCATGGAAAAGATTATCAGGAGGAGAGTAGTGGAGCACCTTGAGAGAAACATGGTTTTAAACGACAACCAGCACGGATTCAGGGAAGGAAAATCCTGTGTCTCAAAACTACTTGAGCTTTATGACAAGGTAACTGAAGTAAGACACGATAGAGAGGGGTGGGAAGACTGCATTTTCTTCGACATAGTTCCTCGCAAGAGATTAGTGCAAAAGCTAGAGGATCAGGTGCGCAACACAGGAAGGGTACTGCAATAGATCAGAGAATACCTGATAGGGAGGTAACGACGAGTCATGGTACATGACGAGGTATTAGAGTGGGCACCTGTAACGAGAGGGGTCCCACAGGGGTCAGTTCTAGGACCAGTGCTATTTATAGTATATGTGAATGATATGACGTAAGGGATAGACTCAGAAGTTTTCCTGTTGCCAGATGATGTGAAGCTAATGAGGAGAATTAAATCGGATCAGGATCAGGCAGGATTACAAAACGACCTGGATAGGCTGAAAGCCTGGTTCAACAACTGGCTCTTCGAATTTAACCCCAGCAAATGCAAAGTCATGAAGATTGGACAAGAGCAAAGAAGACCGCAGACAGAGTATGGGCTAGGTGGCCAAATACTGCAAACCTCACTCAAGAAAATTGATCTTTGGGGAGTATAATACCGAGCACATCTCCTTACGCGCATATCGACCAGATAACTGGTGCAGCATATGGGCGTCTGGCAAACCTGAGAATAAAGTTCCGATATCTCAGCAAAGAATCGTTCAAGACTCTGTACACCTTCTACGTCAGGCCCATACTGGAGTATGCAGCACAAGTTTGGAACCCACACCTAGTCAAGCACATCAAGAAATTACAGAAAGTGCTAAGGTTTGCAACAAGACTAGTTCCAGAGCTACGGGAAATTTCCTATGAAGAAAGGTTAAGGGAAATCGGCCTGACGACACTGGAGTACAGGAAGGTCAGTGGAGACATGATAACAACATACAAAATACTGTGAGTAATTGACAAGGTGGACAGAGACAGGATGTCCAGAGATAGAACACAAAAACAGGAGGTCACAATTGGAAACTGAAGACTCAGACGAGTCAAAGGGATGTTAAGAAGTATTTCCTTAGCCATAAAGTTCTCAGGAAGTGGGACAGTCTGGCAAGCGGCGTAGTGGAGACTGGTACCATACATAGTTTTAAGATGAGGTATGATAAAGCTCCTGGAGCAAAGAGAGAGAGAGAGGACCTAGTAGTGATCAGTAAAGAGGCGGGCCAAGAGCTATGAATCGACCCCTGCAACTACAAATAGGTGAGTTCAAATGGGTGAGTGCACACACACACACACACACACACACACACACACACACACAAACACACATAAGAGAGGAATATGAAGAGAGCAACAGAGCAATGGTGGACACACTGGCTGAGGTGGCAAGAAGAGCTCACTCGAGCAGAGCAAAGTTGCTGGTTATGGGAAATTTCAATCACAGGGAGATCAACTGGGAAAACCTGGAGCCACATGGGGGGCCCGAAACATGGAGAGCCAAGATTATGGATGTGGTACTGGAAAACATCATGCATCAACATGTTAAGGACACTACCAGAGAGAGAGAAGAGAATGAACCAGCAAGACTGGACCTTATATTTACCCTGAGCAGTTCAGACATTGAGAACATCACATATGAGAGGCCCCTAGGAGCTACTTACCACGTGGTTCTGAGCTTTGAATACATAGTAGAGTTACAAGTGGACAGAGTAACAGGAGTTGAATGGGAAAACCAGACTATAAAAGAGGGGACTACATAGGTTTGAGGAACTTCTTGCAGGAGGTTCAGTGGGACAGAGAACTGGTAGGAAAGTCAGTAAACGAAATGATGGAATATGTAACAACAAAATGCAAGGAGGAAGAGGAAAGGTTTGTTCCCAAGGGCAATAGAAATAATGGGAAGACCAGAACGAGCCCCTGGTTTACCCGACGGTGTAAGGAGGCAAAAACTAAGTGCACTAGAGAATGGAAAAGGTACAGAAAGCACAGAACACAGGAAAATAAGGAGATTAGTCAAAGAGCAAGGAACGAGTATGCACAGGTAAGGAGGAAGGCCCAGCGACAGTATGAAAATAGCATAGCAACAAAAGTTAAGTCTGACCCGAAACTGCTGTATAGCCACATTAGGAGGAAGACAATAGTCAAAGACCAGGTGATCAGGCTGAGGAAAGGAGAGGAACTCACAAGAAATGATAATGAGGTATGTGAGGAGCTCAACATGAGATTTAAGGAAGTATTCACGTTGGAGACAAGAAGGACTCTGGAAAGACAGCACAGAGGGGAACACCAACAGCCAATATGCCAACAAGTGTTGGATGACATACAAACATTGGAGGAGGATGTGCAGAAGCTGCTAAGTGACCTTGATACCTCAAAGGCGATGGGACTAGACAACATCTCCCCATGGGTCCTTAGAGAAGGAGCAGAGACACTGTGTGTGCCACTAACCACAATCTTCAATACATCCCTTGAAACTGGGCAACTACCTGAGGTATGGGAGACGGTAAATGTAGTCCCCATTTTTAAGAAAGGAGACAGAAACGAGGCACTAAACTACAGACCAGTGTCTCTGATGTGTATAGTATGCAAAATCATGGAGAAGATTATCAGGAGGAGAGTGGTGAAGCACCTGGAACGGAACAAGATTTTAAACGACAACCAACACGGATTCATGGAAGGCAAATCCTGTGACACAAACCTTCTGGAGTTTCATGACAAGGTAACAGAAGTAAGACACGAGAGAGAGAGGTGGGTTGATTGAATTTTCCTGGACTGCAGGTAGGCCTTTGACACAAGAGATTAGTGCAGAAGCTGGAGTATCAGGCGCGTATAACAGGAAGGGCACTGCAATGGATCAGAGAATACCTGACAGGGAGGCAACAACGAGTCATGGTACGTGATGAGGTATCACAGTAGACGTATGCAACGAGCGGGGTCTCACAGGGGTCAGTTCTAGGACCAGTACTATTTTTGATGTATGTGAATGACGTGATGGAAGGGATAGACTCTGACGTGTCCCTGTTTGCAGATGATGTGTGTTGCGGCCCCTGCCAAACTAGCGGTTAAATAGTTAACCTGCCGGCCGGCAGTACCACTGGGTGCGTCATCAAACCCAATGTGGGGGCTGCTGAGCCGGCCTTAGAGCAGTAAGAGCCTGAGTGCCTCACGGTACACACCTAATATGATTCTTCACATCTTTCTTTAATGTTGGCCAATAAAATTCTTTTGTGATTCTATACAAGGTTTTTGTAATTCCTAAGTGACCTCCTGATGACGTATTATGAGCTATATTTAATATCTGAGGTCTATACTTGGTTGGAACCACTAACCTGTCGTATAATTGCCGGCCCTCTATCTCCTTACCAGTCTCAGTGCATACCAAATAATCATTTTTAACTTCATACTTGACTGGATGACCCAAAGAGGATTTACCCATGGCTGCTTCAAAAGCGAATTTTAACGAAGGGTCCTTACGTTGTTCCTCCCGGAAGGACAGTCCCTCGGGCATGGAAACAGAGACATCTGGCAATCCTGCAACCTGGGAATAGGAAGGCTTGATCGGGGTCTGTTCACTTGATTTACGAGACTCCGGCCGGTGTGTCTCATAAAACAACGTGGCTATTCCGAGATCGGAGTCGTCCAAGGATAGGTCAACATTCTCCCCAGACAGCCCTTGGGATGTTGCCCGAGTTATGGCCAACACTGGAGAAGCATTAATCATTATAGGTTCAGGACACGAAGTAACAGTAGTAATGTTATTACCCAGTAATAACATGGCATTTTTCATGGGAAATCCTTTTGAGATACCTACAGTCAAGTACCCAGTGTAATATTTGCACTGTACATAAATTTTATGCAAAGGAACTGAATATATAGCTCCTCCGTAAGCTTCCAATAAAACTGAGGAATTCAAGGAAGTATTCTCTGAAAGGGGTAATATTCCTTCTCTTGCGAATGCTCTCTGTTCCCTAGTTTGCTCAAGATTGATTTTTGCCAGCTCAAGTGCCAACGACGCTGATTCACCCTGAGACAACCCAGCTGCACTATACTGACCATTTTGCTCCGTAGGTGTATCATCTTCCTCCTGCGAGAACATAGTAGTTTTTTCCCTAGCTCCCGTAAAGGGAGGAGTTTGATGTGCCATCTCTTCTTCAATAAGTATGTCAGCAATAAGTGAACGCAGTTGCGCAGCTGTAAGAGTGCGTTTATAGGGAATGCCAATGGAACGAGCAATTTGCCAACAACGCTGTAGAGACAATTTAGGTAGGTTATGCAAAGTATATGCCGACACCAGGCGTCTGACTCGTCTAGGTGGCATAAGTTATTCGCTATGCACAGTACGAATACCCCAACGTAACACGTTAATTTGCAGAACACGCTTAGCTATGCACAGTACGATTGCAGAATACGCATACAAGCAAAGCCGACTGCACACAAGATTGACCGTAGCGAAGCGAGCACACTGAACAAGCTAGTAGCGAGCTGTTGAACGATCACACAATAGCAAGGCTGATCATAAGCAACTGACACGCAAAATTTGTAAAGCGAAGCGAAACAGCAAGCTACACAATGTTCCTGCTACAAGCTTCACCCTAAGCTCAACCGTTTCTCTAAGTCCAGATCCCGGACAGGCCCCCATATATTACAAAAAAGTAATTTTTAAAGGAAGAGTGATGTTAAGATTTACTTCTTTTGTAATATATGAGTGGCCTGTCCGGGAGGATAATGATTATCTAGAATGATTTCTGGATGATCATATCCGGGATGACGGTTCGGGATAAATATTACATTGATCTTTGTGTGTCGGTCCTTTTGTGGTGGGGGTGTTGCGGCCCCTGCCAAACTAGCGGTTAAATAGTTAACCTGCCGGCCGGCAGTACCACTGGGTGCGTCATCAAACCCAATGTGGGGGCTGCTGAGCCGGCCTTAGAGCAGTAAGAGCCTGAGTGCCTCACGGTACACACCTAAGCAGTAGGTACCTGACCACCGAAGGGTACACGTCTACTGGCTTTAGTAACAGTATGTACCAGAGCGCCTCGCTGTACACACCTAAGCAGTAGGTACCTGACCACCGAAGGGTACACGTCTACTGGCTTTAGTAACAGTATGTACCAGAGCGCCTCGCTGTACACACCTAAGCAGTAGGTACCTGACCACCGAAGGGTACACGTCTACTGGCTTTAGAAATATTATGTACCTGAGCGCCTCGCTGTACACACCTAAGCAGTAGGTACCTGACCACCGAAGGGTACACGTCTACTGGCTTCAACATTAAGTACCTGAACTCCTCAGGGTACACGTCTATGCAGTAGGTACCTGACCACCGAATCGTACCTATCTACTGGCGTTAGAAGAACCGCTCACCGCAGCTCACTGAGTCTGTTGGCCTCAGTTACTTGACGGCCGCATTCAGTGAGCTTGCAGCATGGTGTTCGGCTAGCGGTGTGTCAACCGCCTTTGGAGAGGATTTACTGGACTACCGGTGATGTCTGTGGACTCACCGTCTACGTTGATCAACTGTGGGCCGGAGTCGTCAGATGCTGTTTAGTGGGACATTACATGAAGAAAAGGTTGGAGTGTATGTACCAGAGCGCCTCGCTGTACACACCTAAGCAGTAGACGTGTACCCTTCGGTGGTCAGGTACCTACTGCTTAGGTGTGTACAGCGAGGCGCTCTGGTACATACTGTTACTAAAGCCAGTAGACGTGTACCCTTCGGTGGTCAGGTACCTACTGCTTAGGTGTGTACCGTGAGGCACTCAGGCTCTTACTGCTCTAAGGCCGGCTCAGCAGCCCCCACATTGGGTTTGATGACGCACCCAGTGGTACTGCCGGCCGGCAGGTTAACTATTTAACCGCTAGTTTGGCAGGGGCCGCAACAATGTGAAGTTAATGAGAAGAATTAAATCAGATGAGGATCAGGGAGGATTTCAAAGAGCCCTGGATAGGCTGAATACTTGGTCCAGCAACTGGCTTCTCGAATTCAACCCTGCCAAATGCAAAGTCATGAAGATTGGGGAAGGGTAAAGAAGGCCGCAGACAGAATATAGGCTAGGTGGACAAAGACTGCAAACCTCACTAAAAGAGAAAGATCTTGGGGTGACCATAACCCCTAGCACGTCTCCGGAGGCACACATCAACCAGATAACTGTTGCAGCATATGGGCGCCTGGCAAACTTGAGAATAGCGTTCCGATACCATAGTAAGGACTCGTTCAAGACAATATTCACTGTGTACGTCAGGCCCATACTGGAGTATGCAGGACCTGTTTGGAATCCACACCTGGTCAAACACGTCAATAAATTAGTGAAAGTACAAAGGTTTGCAACAAGGCTTTTCCGGAGCTCAGGGGAATGTCCTACGATGAAAGCTTGAGGGAAATCGGATTGACGACACTGGAGGACTGGAGGGTCAGGGGGAAATATGATAATGACATACAAAATACTGCGTGAAATACATAAGGTGGACAGAGACAGGATGTTCCAGAGATGGTACAAAGAAACAAGGGGTCACAATTGGAAGCTGAAGACTCAGACGAGTCACAGGGATGTTAGGAAGTATTTCTTCACTCATAGAGTAGTCAGGAAGCGGAATAGCCTAGCAAGTGATGTAGTGGAGGCGTGTGTGTGTGCGTGTGTGCGTGTGCGTGTGTGTGTGCGTGTGCGTGTGTGTGTGTGTGTGTCTGTGTGTGTGTGAATCTGTGTGTGTGTGTGTGTGCCTGTGTGTGTTTGTGTGTTTGTGTGTGTACTCACCTAGTTGAGGTTGCGAGGGTCGAGTCCGAGCTCCTGGCCCCGCCTCTTCACTGATCGCTACTAGGTCACTCTCCCTGAGCCGTGAGCTTTATCATACCTCTGATTAAAGCTATGTATGGATCCTGCCTCCACTACATCGCTTCCCAAACTATTCCACTTACTGACTACTCTGTGGCTGAAGAAATACTTCCTAACATCCCTGTGATTCATCTGTGTCTTCAGCTTCCAACTGTGTCCCCTTGTTACTGTGTCCAATCTCTGGAACATCCTGTCTTTGTCCACCTTGTCAATTCCTCTCAGTATTTTGTATGTCGTTATCATGTCCCCCCTATCTCTCCTGTCCTCCAGTGTCGTCAGGTTGATTTCCCTTAACCTCTCCTCGTAGGACATACCTCTTAGCTCTGGGACTAGTCTTGTTGCAAACCTTTGCACTTTCTCTAGTTTCTTCACGTGCTTGGCTAGGTGTGGGTTCCAAACTGGTGCCGCATACTCCAATATGGGCCTAACGTACACGGTGTACAGGGTCCTGAATGATTCCTTATTAAGATGTCGGAATGCTGTTCTGAGGTTTGCTAGGCGCCCATATGCTGCAGCAGTTATTTGGTTGATGTGCGCTTCAGGAGATGTGCCTGGTGTTATACTCACCCCAAGATCTTTTTCCTTGAGTGAGGTTTGTAGTCTCTGACCCCCTAGACTGTACTCCGTCTGCGGCCTTCTTTGCCCTTCCCCAATCTTCATGACTTTGCACTTGGTGGGATTGAACTCCAGGAGCCAATTGCTGGACCAGGTCTGCAGCCTGTCCAGATCCCTTTGTAGTTCTGCCTGGTCTTCGATCGAGTGAATTCTTCTCATCAACTTCACGTCATCTGCAAACAGGGACACCTCAGAGTCTATTCCTTCCGTCATGTCGTTCACAAATACCAGAAACAGCACTGGTCCTAGGACTGACCCCTGTGGGACCCCGCTGGTCACAGGTGCCCACTCTGACACCTCGCCACGTACCATGACTCGCTGCTGTCTTCCTGACAAGTATTCCCTGATCCATTGTAGTGCCTTCCCTGTTATCCCTGCTTGGTCCTCCAGTTTTTGCACCAATCTCTTGTGTGGAACTGTGTCAAACGCCTTCTTGCAGTCCAAGAAAATGCAATCCACCCACCCCTCTCTCTCTTGTCTTACTGCTGTCACCATGTCATAGAACTCCAGTAGGTTTGTGACACAGGATTTCCCGTCCCTGAAACCATGTTGGCTGCTGTTGATGAGATCATTCCTTTCTAGGTGTTCCACCACTCTTCTCCTGATAATCTTCTCCATGATTTTGCATACTATACGTGTCAGTGACACTGGTCTGTAGTTTAATGCTTCATGTCTGTCTCCTTTTTTAAAGATTGGGACTACATTTGCTGTCTTCCATGCCTCAGGTAATCTCCCTGTTTCGATAGATGTATTGAATATTGTTGTTACGGGTACACATAGCGCCTCTGCTCCCTCTCTCAATACCCATGGGGAGATGTTATCTGGCCCCATTGCCTTTGAGGTATCTAGCTCACTCAGAAGCCTCTTCACTTCTTCCTCGGTTGTGTGCACTGTGTCCAGCACTTGGTGGTGTGCCCCACCTCTCCGTCTTTCTGGAGTCCCTTCTGTCTCCTCTGTGAACACTTCTTTGAATCTCTTGTTGAGTTCTTCACATACTTCACGGTCATTTCTTGTTGTCTCTCCTCCTTCCTTCCTTAGCCTGATTACCTGGTCCTTGACTGTTGTTTTCCTCCTGATGTGGCTGTACAACAGTTTCGGGTCAGATTTGGCTTTCGCTGCTATGTCATTTTCATATTGTCTTTGGGCCTCCCTTCTTATCTGTGCATATTCGTTTCTGGCTCTACGACTGTTCTCCTTATTCTCCTGGGTCCTTTGCCTTCTATATTTCTTCCATTCCCTAGCACACTTGGTTTTTGCCTCCCTGCACCTTTGGGTAAACCATGGGCTCATCCTGGCTTTTTCATTAATCCTGTTACCCTTGGGTACAAACCTCTCCTCAGCCTCCTTGCATTTTGTTGCTACATATTCCATCATCTCATTTACTGGCTTCCCTGCCAGTTCTCTGTCCCACTGAACCCCGTTCAGGTAGTTCCTCATTCCTGTGTAGTCCCCTTTCTTGTAGTTTAGCTTCATTCGTCCTGGCCTTCCTGCTTCTCCCTCCACTTGTAGCTCTACTGTGTATTCGAAGCTTAAAACCACATGGTCACTGGCCCCAAGGGGTCTTTCATATGTGATGTCCTCGATATCTGCACTACTCAAGGTGAATACTAAGTCCAGCCTTGCTGGTTCATCCTCTCCTCTCTCTCTCTTGTAGTGTCCCTTACGTGTTGGCACATGAAGTTTTCCAGTACCACCTCCATCATCTTAGCCCTCCATGTATCTTGGCCCCCATGTGGCTCCAAGTTCTCCCATTCGATCTCCTTGTGGTTAAAGTCACCCATGATCAGGAGCTTTGCCCTGTGTGTGTGTGTGTGTGTGTGTGTGTGTGTGTGTGTGTGTGTGTGTGTGTGTGTGTGTGTGTGTGTGTGTGTGTGTGTGTGTGTGTGTGTGTGTGTGTGTGTGTGTGTGTGTGTGTGTGTGTGTGTGTGTGTGTGTGTGTGTGTGTGTGTGTCTGTGCGTCTGTGTACAAAACATT
This sequence comes from Cherax quadricarinatus, assembly GCF_038502225.1. Classification (NCBI taxonomy): domain Eukaryota; kingdom Metazoa; phylum Arthropoda; class Malacostraca; order Decapoda; family Parastacidae; genus Cherax; species Cherax quadricarinatus. The sequence continues at coordinate 44,317 of NW_027195543.1, read as the reverse complement.
TATCCTACATTTACACACATAGAAGGCATCTGTGGACTTACATGAAAAAAACTTCTTCTGAAGGTTAAAAGCAGTTGGATATCCTGGTGTAGTGTGAGGTAAGATGGCGCTACTTTGTATGGACTGATGAAGCCACTGTGTGGCGAAACGTTTCCTCAATAATGATACCCAAGAATTGCACATGTGTCTAATTTATCAGAGTGTATAATAGCTGGTGCGGTTATTTATGAAGGTTTAACAACAGACTGGTTCCTAGGCGTCTCTCTCTACAATACTGTCAAAGGTGGTCCTTCCTATTACAATATGTACATTGATAAACTTTAAAAATCTCATTCGTATTTGGGGCCAGCTAGGGCCCTTGTCCCTGGGAAACTGGACTTCATCTGGCTGTTCCCTGTATTCCTTCTAGTGGAGCTGCTGTCTTATCCACTCCCTGGGCAGGTACTTGAGAAGTGTAGAAATAATTCGGCTTAAACTTCTGAAGTTTACTTCTTCTACTGGACTGCGGTGAAGGATTATTATTCGTATGCTCTGAGAGATAACTACTTCCCAATTTATGGTTGGTAAGACCTTCTCAACAGGCTGCAAGTCATGCCTGAAATCATTTAACTCCTCGTGTTTTAAGGTTAGGACGTAAACTGTTCAAAATGCCATATAATAAATTTTACATAATTACACCCTCATAATCACGTACCACACCTTTGGATCAACACCATTTGGTTCAGCAGTGACATCTTTCTGTATTCCACAGAAAACTGACCAACCTGTAACTATGGTTCTCTAAGCGTGTGCCTTTATATTTCTGGCAGCATCTAATAAACGTACACAAGTATCTCTCTCACTTTCCTGTAATCAGATAATTCCTGCTTGTCAAGATGAGTAACAGCCTGTAACTTTTACCAATTAACAGGGATCATACTACTGTCGCCCATTCATTGTCTGGCCACTTCTGTGACTTAACAATTTTCTCAAATAAAGCGAAAATATTGTCTGGGTCTTTCTCCGAAAAAAGGGGGGCAAATTTTTTAGGTTTCCTCTAATTAAATAACACTGCCATTTTCCCTGTTCCCTGTTGAGAAACAAATTCTCTCTCTCTCTCTCTCTCTCTCTCTCTCTCTCTCTCTCTCTCTCTCTCTCTCTCTCTCTCTCTCTCTCTCTCTCTCTTGTGCCCTGTGGATTATTATTTAATCCTCCTGGAACTTTGGTCGTTTGATCCTCCTCAGGTCTTTTTCTCCCCGAATTAGGAATAATTTCAATTTTAAAATCTCAGTTTCATTGTTTCTATGATAAACACTGAGATGCACACCAATGAATCCTTCCCCAACACCCATGATAGTTACTACATTTATAATATGAATGTTGCCACATATATTGTAAATGTTAGAAGATTCCAGAAAAAGGAAACCTACAAAATTAGTACATGTATGAAGAATTACTGTAGTGAAATAACTCCCTCAGACTTACCAGTATCACACAAGTCAAATATGACAACGAGAATTATCTGATGGTTATGACTGTGATCAAACATAACAATAACCTGGGCTTCATAAGTCCCTAAATTAAAAATGATTATTGGCCCTTCCATGTCCTAAAACTGAATTATCACAATTATTTGATATTTTTTGTTAACACATCATCCGCTTCCCACCGAGGCAAGGTGACCCACAAAGAAAGAAAAACCCAAAAAGAAACAAAAATACTTTCATCATCATTCAACACTGTCACCATCACTCATACATAATCACTGTCTTGCAGAGGCGCTCAGATAAGACAGTTTAGAAGTCCCTCCAAACTGCCAATATCCAAAATCCCTTCTTTAAAGCGCAGGCATTGTACTTCCCATTTCCAGGACTCAAGTCTGGCTAACCAGTTTCCCTGAATCCCTTCACAAAATATTACCCTGCTCACACTCCAACAGCTCTTCAATTCCAATAAATCATTCGTCTCCATTCACTCCTACCTAACTCGCTCACGCGCGCTTGCTGGAAGTCCAAGCCCCTCGCCCACAAAACCTCCTTTACCCCCTCCCTCCAACCTTCTCGAGGACGACCCTTACCCAGCCTTCCTTCCCCTACAGATTTATACGCTCTCCAAGTGATTCTAATTTTATCCATTCTCTCTAAATGACCAAACCACCTCAACAACCCTTCTTCAGCCCTCTGACTAATACTTTCAGTAACTCCACACCTCCTGTTGTCCACGCTCCAAATTCTTTCCATAATATTTACACCACACATTGCCCTTAGACAGGACATCTCCACTGCCTCCAGTCGCCTCCTCGCCGCAGAATTTACAACCCAAGCTTCACACCCATATAAGAGTGTTGGTACCACTATACTTTCATACATTCACTTCCCTGCCACCATGGATAACGTTTTTTTTGTCTCCAGAGATACCTCAACGCACCACTCACCTTTTGTCCTTCATCAATGTTATGGTTAACCTCAAACTTCATAAACCCAGCCGCTGACAAGTCAACTCCCAAATATCTGAAAACATTCACTTCTTCCATACTCTCTCCCTCCAGTGTGATAAACAGTTTTTCTTCATTTAAATCGTTTAATACCCTCATCACCTTACTCTTATTTATGTTCACTATCAACTTTCTACTTTTAAACTCCCTCCCGGACTCGTCCACTAACCTTTGCAACTTTTCTTTAGAATCTCCCATAAGCACAGTATCATCAGCAAAAGGCAATTTTGTCAATTCCCAGTTTGAATTTGATTCCCCATAATTTAATCCCACCCCTCTCCCGAACTCCCTAGCATTTACTTCTTTTACAACTCCATCTATAAATATATTAAACAACCATGGTGACATTACACATCCCTGTCTAAGACCTACTTTTACCGGGAAGTTGTCCCCCTCTCTTCTACACACCCTAACCTGAGCCTCACTATCCTTATAAAAACTCTTTACAGCATTTAGTAACTTACCACCTATTCCAAATACTTCCAACATCTGCCACATTGCTCCCCTATTCAATCTTCCTTTTCTAAATCCATAAATGCAATGAAAACGAAGTCGTGTGACCTCTAAGGTTAAACAGTTGTCCAGGGGCATAATAAATTGGCATTAACAAAAAATATTAAAATAATACCCATCCAAAAGCCAGATTACCTCGTATATAAAAAAAACTCTAACCCTATGGCCACTATAGGTTTTAAAACACAATATTTGATCATAAAACAAGAGTAAATAAAACACTATTTTAATAATGATTGAGAGAGCATGTACACAGCATCATCACGACAGTTTTACACTGGTGTATACTGACATCATGTAACTGACATCATGTAACTGACATCATGTAACTGACATCATGTAACTGACATCATGTAACTGACATCATGTGACTGACATCATGTAACTGACATCATGTAACTGACATCATGTAACTGACATCATGTAACTGACATCATGTAACTGACATCATGTAACTGACATCATGTAACTGACATCATGTGACTGACATCATGTGACTGACATCATGTAACTGACATCATGTAACTGACATCATGTAACTGACATCATGTAACTGACATCATGTGACTGACATCATGTGACTGACATCATGTAACTGACATCATGTAACTGACATCATGTAACTGACATCATGTAACTGACATCATGTAACTGACATCATGTAACTGACATCATGTAACTGACATCATGTAACTGACATCATGTAACTGACATCATGTAACTGACATCATGTAACTGACATCATGTAACTGACATCATGTAACTGACATCATGTAACTGACATCAAGTAACTAACATCACGTAACTGACATCATGTAACTGACATCATGTAACTGACATCATGTAACTGACATCATGTAACTGACATCATGTAACTAACATCACGTAACTGACATCATGTAACTGACATCATGTAACTGACATCATGTAACTGACATCATTTAACTGACATCATGTAACTAACATCATGTAACTGACATCATGTAACTGACATCATGTAACTGACATCATGTAACTGACATCATGTAACTGACATCATGTAACTTACATCATGTAACTGACATCATGTAACTGACATCATGTAACTGACATCATGTAACTGACATCATGTAACTAACAGCACGTAACTGACATCATGTAACTGACATCATGTAACTGACATCATGTAACTGACATCATGTAACTGACATCATGTAACTGACATCATGTAACTGACATCATGTAACTGACATCATGTAACTGACATCATGTAACTGACATCATGTAACTGACATCATGTAACTAACATCACGTAACTGACATCATGTAACTGACATCATGTAACTGACATCATGTAACTGACATCATGTAACTGACATCATGTAACTGACATCATGTAACTGACATCATGTAACTGACATCATGTAACTGACATCATGTAACTTACATCATGTAAATGACATCATGTAACTGACATCATGTAACTGACATCATGTAACTGACATCATGTAACTGACATCATGTAACTGACATCATGTAACTGACATCATGTAACTGACATCATGTAACTTACATCATGTAAATGACATCATGTAAATGACATCATGTAGCTTACATCATGTAACTGACATCATATATATATATATATATATATATATATATATATATATATATATATATATATATATATATATATATATGTGTATATATATATATATATATATATATATATATATATATATATATATATATATATATATACATGTATATATATATACATATATACATACATCTAGGTTTTTCTCCTTTTTCTAAATAGCTCTTGTTCTTCTTTATTTCTTCTATTGTCCATGGGGAAGTGGAAAAGAATCTTTCCTCCGTAAGCCATGCGTGTCGTATGAGGCGACTAAAATGCCGGGAGCAATGGGCTAGTAACCCCTTCTCCTGTAGACATTTACTAAAAAAGAGAAGAAGAAAAACTTTATAAAACTGGGATGCTTGAATGTGCGTGGATGTAGTGCGGATGACAAGAAACAGATGATTGCTGATGTTATGAATGAAAAGAAGTTGGATGTCCTGGCCCAAGCGAAACAAGCTGAAGAGGGTAGGGGAGTTTCGGTGGGGGGAAATAAATGGGATTACATCTGGAGTATCTGAGAGAGTTAGAGCAAAGGAAGGGGTAGCAGTAATATTGAAGGATCAGTTATGGAAGGAGAAAAGAGAATATGAATGTGTAAATTCAAGAATTATGTGGCTTAAAGTAAAGGTTGGATGCGAAAAGAGGGTCATAATAAGCGTGTATGCACCTGGAGAAGAGAGGAATGTAGAGGAGAGAGAGAGATTTTGGGAATGTATAGGAGCCTTTGAACCTAGTGAGAGAGTAATTGTGGTAGGGGACCTGAATGCTAAAGTAGGAGAAACTTTTAGAGATGGTGTGGTAGGTAAGTTTGGGGTGCCAGGTGTAAATGATAATGGGAGCCCTTTGATTGAACTTTGTATAGAAAGGGGTTTAGTTATAGGTAATACATATTTTAAGAAAAAGAGGATAAATAAGTATACACGATATGATGTAGGGCGAAATGACAGTAGTTTGTTGGATTATGTATTGGTAGATAAAAAACTGTTGAGTAGACTTCAGGATGTACATGTTTATAGAGGGGCCACAGATATATCAGATCACTTTTTAGTTGTAGCTACACTGAGAGTAAAAGGTAGATGGGATACAAGGAGAATAGAAGCATCAGGGAAGAGAGAGGTGAAGGTTTATAAACTAAAAGAGGAGGCAGTTAGGGTAAGATATAAACAGCTATTGGAGGATAGATGGGCTAATGAGAGCATAGGCAATGGGGTCGAAGAGGTATGGGGTAGGTTTAAAAATGTAGTGTTAGAGTGTTCAGCAGAAGTTTGTGGTTACAGGAAAGTGGGTGCAGGAGGGAAGAGGAGCGATTGGTGGAATGATGATGTAAAGAGAGTAGTAAGGGAGAAAAATTTAGGATATGAGAAGTTTTTACAAAGTAGAAGTGATGCAAGGGCGGAAGAGTATATGGAGAAAAAGAGAGAGGTTAAAAGAGTGGTGAAGCAATTTAAAAAGAGAGCAAATGAGAGAGTGGGTGAGATGTTATCAACAAATTTTGTTGAAAATAAGAAAAAGTTTTGGAGTGAGATTAACAAGTTAAGAAAGCCTAGAGAACAAATGGATTTGTCAGTTAAAAATAGGAGAGGAGAGTTATTAAATGGAGAGTTAGACGTATTGGGAAGATGGAGGGAATATTTTGAGGAATTGTTAAATGTTGATGAAGATAGGGAAGCTGTGATTTCGTGTATAGAGCAAGGAGGAATAACATCTTGTAGGAGTGAGGAAGAGCCAGTTGTGAGTGTGGGGGAAGTTCGTGAGGCAGTAGGTAAAATGAAAGGGGGTAAGGCAGCCGGGATTGATGGGATAAAGATAGAAATGTTAAAAGCAGGTGGGGATATAGTTTTGGAGTGGTTGGTGCAATTATTAAATAAATGTATGGAAGAGGGTAAGGTACCTAGGGATTGGCAGAGAGCATGCATAGTTCCTTTGTATAAAGGCAAAGGGGATAAAAGAGAGTGCAAAAATTATAGGGGGATAAGTCTGTTGAGTGTACCTGGTAAAGTGTATGGTAGAGTTATAATTGAAAGAATTAAGAGTAAGACGGAGAATAGGATAGCAGATGAACAAGGAGGCTTTAGGAAAGGTAGGGGGTGTGTGGACCAGGTGTTTACAGTGAAACATATAAGTGAACAGTATTTAGATAAGGCTAAAGAGGTCTTTGTGGCATTTATGGATTTGGAAAAGGCGTATGACAGGGTGGATAGGGGGGCAATGTGGCAGATGTTGCAAGTGTATGGTGTAGGAGGTAGGTTACTGAAAGCAGTGAAGAGTTTTTACGAGGATAGTGAGGCTCAAGTTAGAGTATGTAGGAAAGAGGGAAATTTTTTCCCAGTAAAAGTAGGCCTTAGACAAGGATGTGTGATGTCACCGTGGTTGTTTAATATATTTATAGATGGGGTTGTAAGAGAAGTAAATGCGAGGGTCTTGGCAAGAGGCGTGGAGTTAAAAGATAAAGAATCACACACAAAGTGGGAGTTGTCACAGCTGCTCTTTGCTGATGACACTGTGCTCTTGGGAGATTCTGAAGAGAAGTTGCAGAGATTGGTGGATGAATTTGGTAGGGTGTGCAAAAGAAGAAAATTAAAGGTGAATACAGGAAAGAGTAAGGTTATGAGGATAACAAAAAGATTAGGTGATGAAAGATTGAATATCAGATTGGAGGGAGAGAGTATGGAGGAGGTGAACGTATTCAGATATTTGGGAGTGGACGTGTCAGCGGATGGGTCTATGAAAGATGAGGTGAATCATAGAATTGATGAGGGAAAAAGAGTGAGTGGTGCACTTAGGAGTCTGTGGAGACAAAGAACTTTGTCCTTGGAGGCAAAGAGGGGAATGTATGAGAGTATAGTTTTACCAACGCTCTTATATGGGTGTGAAGCGTGGGTGATGAATGTTGCAGCGAGGAGAAGGCTGGAGGCAGTGGAGATGTCATGTCTGAGGGCAATGGGTGGTGTGAATATAATGCAGAGAATTCGTAGTTTGGAAGTTAGGAGGAGGTGCGGGATTACCAAAACTGTTGTCCAGAGGGCTGAGGAAGGGTTGTTGAGGTGGTTCGGACATGTAGAGAGAATGGAGCGAAACAGAATGACTTCAAGAGTGTATCAGTCTGTAGTGGAAGGAAGGCGGGGTAGGGGTCGGCCTAGGAAGGGTTGGAGGGAGGGGGTAAAGGAGGTTTTGTGTGCGAGGGGCTTGGACTTCCAGCAGGCATGCGTGAGCGTGTTTGATAGGAGTGAATGGAGACAAATGGTTTTTAATACTTGACGTGCTGTTGGAGTGTGAGCAAAGTAACATTTATGAAGGGATTCAAGGAAACCGGCAGGCCGGACTTGAGTCCTGGAGATGGGAAGTACAGTGCCTGCACTCTGAAGGAGGGGTGTTAATGTTGCAGTTTAAAAACTGTAGTGTAAAGCACCCTTCTGGCAAGACAGTGATGGAGTGAATGATGGTGAAAGTTTTTCTTTTTCGGGCCACCCTGCCTTGGTGGGAATCGGCCAGTGTGATAATAATAAAAAAAATAATGTATATATATATACTTATATACATATATATGTGTATATATTTATATTATATATATGTATATATATATATATATATATATACATATATATATATATATATATATATATATATATATAATATATATATATATATATATATATAAGTAGTGAACTTTTCTTCTGGGGGAGGAACTTCCGGTTTGGGCCTTCCACTGGGCGAGGAATTTCCGGTTTGGGCCTTCCACTGGGCGAGGAATTCCGGTTTGGGCCTTCCACTGAGCGAGGTATCCGGTCTAGGACCAGCAGCTGGAGGGTCACCTTTTCACACCTAGGTGTTACTTCCGGTTTTGACCATGACCTCGCCCTCGAGACTACCTCACCCTTGACCCCCCCAACCAATACCCCCGCCCACGACCCCCCCCCCCTTCGCGACCCCACCGTCGCGCCCGCGCGCCCGCCCCGCGCGCCCCGCCCGCCCTTCTTCGCGACCCCCGCCCGCTGCGCCCGCCCGCGTCCCGCCCCGCCCGCCCGCGCCCGCCCGCCGCCTCCCTTCGCGACCCCCGCCCGCGCCTTCTGCTGCGCCTTCTGCAGCGTCGTCCGGATCTTCCCCGCCGCCTCGAATTTTTTTCCGATTTTTTTCCGAATTTTTGAATTTCATTTTCTTAAAGCTTCTCCATCTCCTCAGATCAAAAGTGCGGTTGGTTCCCCTCTCACTTTCACCCCCATCCCGATTTCCTCGGGATCATTACCAAGTTTTTGGATTCCCCTATGGGGGAGTTTCTGAAAAGTCTCCATCTCCTCGGATCAAGGTGCATTCCTTCCCCTCATGGGGATTTTCAGGAAAGTTCTCCAATTCTCCTCGGATCAAGTTTTTTGGGTACCCTCCTTTCACCCCCATCCCCAAAAAGCAATTTCCTCAATATCCAAAGTTCTCCCACTTCCTCCAGATCCCCTCCCACTTTCAATTTCCCCCAACCCCAAAAATTTCTCCCGATCAATACAAAGTTTTGGATCCCCTATGGGGTTTTCGTTGAAATTTCCTCCATCTCCTTGGATCAAATTTTTTGTTTTTCGATTCCCCCTATGGGGAGGTTTTCAGAAATTCTCCATCTCCTTGAATCAAGTTTTTTTGGATTCCCCTCCATGGGGTTTTCGAAAAGTCTCCATCTCCTTCTTGGGTCAAATCTCTTGGATTACCTCTCACTTTCAATTCCCACCCCAAAATTTCTCGGATAATACCAAGACCTCCATCTCTTCCTTTGGATCCAAGGTTTTGGATTCCCCTCTGGGTGTCTGGGCAAAGCATTCAAATGAACTCCTCCTGTGGGGGCATAGCTTTACTACAGGTCTAAAACGAGTGTGACGTCAGTATTCCTCCCTCATTAAGTTAAATGAACTAAAAAGGACCACTTTCCGCACACACAGGTTGAATCATGGGGTCGCCCCCTATAAGTCAGTGACGTCACGCGCATTGGCCAGGTTGGTTGAATCACAGGTCTTCCCCTATGTCAGTTGACCTCACGCCGCACCTGGAAGGCTGAATCTTGCTCAGTCCTTTGGTTCCATTCAAAGTTAATCAAGGGACTAATACATCAATGGGAAAGGTACATTTTTCGTTAATACCCACCCAATTTCCTTTACAACACAAGTCTAGACATTTTTAACTTCTATTTCATCTCAGGTCACCCCCTTACCCTAAGTAACCTCCCTCCCCACCCACTCCCTGAACCCTCCTCATACTCCATTAAGCACCTGACAATTTTCCACTCTGCATAACCTCTCGTTTTAACCCTTTTAGTTCATTATTAAAGTTAATAAGGGGACACAGCCAGTACATCAGAAAGTCACCTTTACAAACACTTATAATCCCACTTTTCGATTAAATTCGCTAGTCACAATTTTTGGCATATTACGAAGTTAATGCACACACACCCTCAACTTTTTGAACACCTTCAGCCACTCTCTTAAATCATTTAGAATACTCACAAAAATACCTTTTGTGTTACATTTAACACAATACTGAAATACTCCAGTATCATTCAGAACACCCCCAAAATCAATGCCTCTGAATACTCCCAGAAGAACACCTTCATAATAAGTACTCTTTGCACATCATTTGAACACCTTCATAAGTAAGTACTCATAATCATTTGTGCACCCTTCTCAAAAAACACCTTTGAATACTCTCATAAACACCCTTCCTTGAACACCTTCAAAACACCTTTGAATAACCTCAAAACACCTTTGAACACCTTCAAACACCCTTGAACACCTTCAAAACACCTTTGAATAACCTCAAAAGAACACCTTTGAACACCTTCAAAACACCCATTGAACACCTTCAAAAGCACCCTTGAACGCCTTCAAAAAGCAAACATTTGAACACACTCAAAACACCTTTGAACACCTTTTGAAGATTTTCCAAAACACTATTTTGAGTAACTTCCCTAAAATAAGATTTGACATCTCTAATTTATCTGCACTTACACATTTCATTAAATTACAACTCATCCCTCAGTCTCCAGAACTAGTACCTTTCTCCAAAGTTTTACCCTTTTTGGAGTTTCATTAAAGTTATTAAGGGGACACAATACATCAGAAAAAAAGTCACAAAAAACTTAACTCAAACACTTTGCTGAACACCCCCTGACACTCTCATAATCATTTGTACGCAGCCTTCAAAAAAGCACCACCTTTGAATAACCTTCAATAAACACCCTTGAACACCTTCAAAACTTTGCCTGAAAATATCCGTTTTTAAACTGAATTTCATCTGTCCCACTTATATCATTACTCGGTAACTCTGAATTCTGACTACACTACCTCATCAATTGCCAACAAATTTTACTGCTGTTTTAACTAATGTCAATCACTGTAACCAAGATTTTCTAAGAAAAAAAAAAAAATCTCTATGACTTCCTAACACACACGCACTTGACACCCCTTTCAGAACACCCACAATTTTTCCTCGTTTTAACCCTTTTAGTTCATTAAAGTTAATAAGGGAGGACACAGTACACTGTGGTGCTCGCAACAACAACATCCACAACCCACAATTTTTTCTCGATTTTAGCCTAATTTCATCAGAAAAAGTCCCAACAACAACCCACTTATAACCATTTTTTTCGGTATCTCTAGTTCGAACAACAACCCATAACAATACCCATCCCACAACACCCATGAACATCCCAGAAACACCCTATGAAGTACTTCCCAATTACACCACTGATTAACTAACTAAAACGCAGCTGAATTCAATCAAAACACCTGCTGTACCTTCAAACACCCTTGAACACCTTGCCAAAACACTCTTGAACACTTTCAAAACATCTTTGAACATCCTCCAATCAACACTGAAAACACTTCCAAAAAAACACATTTTGAGTACTCCCAATTACACCACTGATTACTACTAAAATACCACGCTGAATTCAATCCAAAACACCCCTTCTTTGACCTTCAAAGAACACCCTTAGAACACACTCAAACACCCTTCAACGCCTTCAAAACACCTTTTGAACACCTTCAAAACACCTTTGAACCACATTCAAAACAACTCTCATAATCATTTGAACACTCCGAAAAACACCTATGAATAACCTCAAAACGCAGCCTGAACACCTTCAAAACACCCTTGAACACCCCTTCCTTTTTGATCACCTTCAAAAAACAACATTTGAACACACTCAAAACACCTTTGAACACCTTTTGAACATTTCCAAACAACACTGAAAGTACTTAGCCTTACCACCATTTGAGTACTCCCAAATACACCACTGAATACTAAAACACCACTGAATACACCTCAAAAACACCACCAAAATCACCATAAACTAAGATCAACACCCTCCACATCCCACAACACCCACAAGTCCCACAACACCCTCCACAATTTTTTCTCGTTTTATCTAATTTCATCAGAAAGTCACAACCCACCCACCTCCCCATTTTTTTCTCGTTTTAACCCTCTTTAGTTCATTAAAAGTTAATAAGGGGCCACACTACATCAGAAAAAGTCACCAAAAACAACCCACTTATAACGTCTTTTTCGGAATTATCTCTAGTTCGACAACAACACCCTTTGGCCATCCCACATCACCCATGAATCCCACATCCCAATACACACACCACAGACACAATAATGACACACACATCCCTCAACCTCAGCCTAAGCCTAACCTGCTTATCCTAACATAACCTAAGCCTAATACCTAACCTAAGCCTCAAGCCTAACCTAACCCTAACCTTAACTTATCCCTAACCTAGCCCTAACCTAACCTAACCCTAACCTTACCCAACTGCTTGATCCTGGCCCTGGCCTCAAGCCTGGCCCTAGCCTGGCCCAATGGCCCAACCTGGCCCAACTTAACCTAACCTGGCCTAAGCCCTAAGCCTGGAACCTTGCCCTAACCTCAATCCCGTACTAACATAAGCCTCCAATCCCTGGCCTGTCCTAACCTAACCTTAAGCTTTAACCTAACCCAACCCCTAACCTAACCTAATCCAATCAGCCTCAACCCTAATTTAACCTAACCTACCCTAACCTGAACCTTATCCCTAACCTTCCTAACCCTAACCTATTTTAACCTTACCCTAACCTAACCTAGCCAAGAACCTATCCTTAACCCTAATTCCAAAATATATGTTAGAACACTTCCAAAATGGCATTAAGAGTACTCCAGAATTACTTTGAACGACTCCATTTTTTGGATATCCTCCAAATTAAGTTTTGAAAACCCTTTATGCGTGGAAATCAGAACATTATTTTCTTGTTGGTAAACACACTCAACACTGGTAGAAATATTTACTCCGATTTCCGAATAGAAATTATCTTTCCCCTCGCTCTGGAGAGACTCATTGTAGGGTCTTGCCCTTCCCCCAACACCACTGGGGTAATGCAGGTTCACACCCAAGGGTAGATTTGAAAGATAATCATGAATGCCTGCGTTAACCTCAGGACAGACAGACGCCATGAAATGCTGGAGTAACATCCAAGGTAGAAAATCATCATCCTTTCCAGACCAACTGTCTATATCCCTAACCTAACCCTAACCCTAACTCCCAACCTAATTCCTAACCTCTAACCTAACCTCACCTAACCTAACCTCAACCCTGCTCCATCAATCACCTCTATCCCTAACTTCCCTTCCTTCTTCCCTAACCTAACCCAAGCCTAACTCCATCAAAACTTGCCTCTTATCCTAACCTGGGCCTTAACCAACCTTATCCTAACTCAACCTCCAACTCCACTTCAAACACCCTCGAATACCTGCCTTAACCCTCCAATTCTTCTTGTACACCTAACCCATGCCGAACCTTAACCTAACCTCCCAACCCTAACCTTATCCTAACCTGTCCCAACCTCCAACCTCAATCCTCTCCTAACCTCCAACCTAACCCTAACCTCACCTTAATCCTTATCCTAAGCCTAACCTCAACCTTAACTTATCCCTAACCCTAACCTATCTCAACTCAACCTAAACACTGACTAACTTTGAACCAACTCTGAACACCACTGATCTTCTTCAAAAAATGCTCTGCACATCATTTGAACACCTTCAAAAAAACACCATCAAACACCTCCGAATACTCCCAAAAAAAACACTACTGATTACTACCAAATCACCACTGAATACTACCAATCACCGTTAAAATCACCAGAAACTAAGTTTAACATCACCATCTAACATCCTTTTTATAGAAATCCCCTCAAATCACTATAACCAAGAACTCCCTCCCCATTTGGCGCATAAAAAAAAAGCATGAACACAAACCTAATACGCAAACACTTAGTACATGATCACCATCAACTGAAAACATATCTTATACACACACATAATATAAGACAATCACCAACTACAATCACCCATGTTCACTTACCTCAAAATCACTAATATCACAAAAAACAATCATTTTTATAAACATTTCACACACACACACACAAAAAAAAAAATCATATTTGACAATATCTAAGCGCACTCACCTCACTACCACCAACACACGATGTCTCACCTCACAGGACCGACGAGCTCACCTCCAGTGACGTCACACTCCCATTGTGTTACTTGGTGGTTGGTAACATCACACCTAACCCCCCTTGTTTCAACCTGTTGTACCCTACATTATCTAAGAACACTATATCCAAGACGATTACCAGATTTTATGATCCCCAACACCAAGATCACAGAAAACACACATTTTTATAATTATTCACACAAAAATCACGATCACCAATTCCATATCATGTTTACCGTCATCTGTCAACACTAATCACCAAGATCACCAAAAAAAATCTAAGATCATGCATCTCAAAACTACTATGATCACTGAAAACACTTATTTTTTAAACATTCGCACAAAAATAAGACATACACAAAAATACCACAACACTTCCACCAACATCTATAACATAACATGAGCACTATAACATATCACTATCACAAAAAAAATAATACACAGACACCCACATATTATACATTTCAATTGCAAATTTAAGACATGAGACATACACACCAAATCTAAGACATTCACCTCCAACTAAGACATACACATCACCCCTAAAACTTCCTTCCTTATTCATTCCGTATATCTCCTAGAGCTGTTTTAACCCCGACGGATCCATCACGACGTAGGAGCCAGAGGAACCATCACCACTCCAACATCACCTACTACACTCTGGCTCCTACGTCGTGGTGGATCCGTCGGGGTTAAAACAGCTCTAGGAGATATACGGAATGAATAAGGAAGGAAGTTTTAGGGGTGATGTGTATGTCTTAGTTGGAGGTGAATGTCTTAGATTTGGTGTGTATGTCTCATGTCTTAAATTTGCAATTGAAATGTATAATATGTGGGTGTCTGTGTATTATTTTTTTTTGTGATAGTGATATGTTATAGTGCTCATGTTATGTTCTAGATGTTGGTGGAAGTGTTGTGGTATTTTTGTGTATGTCTTATTTTTGTGCGAATGTTTAAAAATAAGTGTTTTCAGTGATCATAGTAGTTTTGAGATGCATGATCTTAGATTTTTTTTGGTGATCTTGGTGATTAGTGTTGATAGATGACGGTAAACATGATATGGAATTGGTGATCGTGATTTTTGTGTGAATAATTATATAAATGTGTGTTTTCTGTGATCTTGGTGTTGGGGATCATAAAATCTGGTAATCGTCTTGGATATAGTGTTCTTAGATAATGTAGGGTACAACAGGTTGAAACAAGGGGGGTTAGGTGTGATGTTACCAACCACCAAGTAACACAATGGGAGTGTGACGTCACTGGAGGTGAGCTCGTCGGTCCTGTGAGGTGAGACATCGTGTGTTGGTGGTAGTGAGGTGAGTGCGCTTAGATATTGTCAAATATGATTTTTTTTGTGTGTGTGTGTGTGAAATGTTTATAAAAATGATTGTTTTTTGTGATATTAGTGATTTTGAGGTAAGTGAACATGGGTGATTGTAGTTGGTGATTGTCTTATATTATGGTGTGTGTATAAGATATGTTTTCAGTTGATGGTGATCATGTACTAAGTGTTTGCGTATTAGGTTTGTGTTCATGCTTTTTTTTTATGCGCCAAATGGGGAGGGAGTTCTTGGTTATAGTGATTTGAGGGGATTTCTGTAAAAAGGATGTTAGATGGTGATGTTAAACTTAGTTTCTGGTGATTTTGACGGTGATTGGTAGTATTCAGTGGTGATTTGGTAGTAATCAGTAGTGTTTTTTTTGGGAGTATTCGGAGGTGTTTGATGGTGTTTTTTTGAAGGTGTTCAAATGATGTGCAGAGCATTTTTTGAAGAAGATCAGTGGTGTTCAGAGTTGGTTCAAAGTTAGTCAGTGTTTAGGTTAGGTTAGGATAGGTTTGGTTAGGATAAGTTAGGTTAGGTTAGCTTAGGATAAGTTAGGTAGGTTAGGTTAGGTTAGGTTAGGATAGGTTAGGTTAGGTTGGGACAGGTTAGGATAGGTTAGGTTAGGTTAGGTTAGGTTCGGTAGGTTAGGTAAGGTTAGGTTAGGTTAAGTTAGGTAGTATTCGAGGTGTTTGATGGAGTTAGGTTAGGTTAGGATAGGTTAGGTTAGGTTAGGATAGAGGTGTTTGATGGAGTTAGGTTGGGTTAGGTTAGGTTAGGTTAGGTTAGGATAGAGGTGATTGATGGAGTTAGGTTAGGTTCGGTTAGGTGAGGTTAGGTTAGGTTAGGAATTAGGTTAGGTTAGGTTAGGTTAGGTTAGGATAGACAGTTGGTCTGGAAAGAGATGATTTTCTACCTTGGATGTTACCCGCATTTCATGGCGTCTGTCTGTCCTGAGTTGGCGCAGGTGTTCATGATTATCTTAAATCTACCTTGGGTGTGAACCGCATTACCCCAGTGGTGTTGGGGGGGGGGGGGAAGGGGTGACCCACAATGAGTCTCTCAGAGCGAGGAAAGTGTTTCTATTCGGAAATCGAGTAAATATTTCTACCATTGAGTGTGTTTACCAACAAGAAAATAATGTTCGATTTTACGATAAAGTTTTCAAAACTAATTTGGAAATATCCAAAAAAATGGAGTCGTTCAAAGTAATTCTGGAGTACTCTAATGTATTTTGGAAGTGTTCTAATATATTTTAGGTTAGGTTAGGATAGGTTCGGCTAGGTTAGGTTAGGTAAGGTTAAAATAGGTTAGGTTAGGTTAGGATAAGTTAGGTTAGGGTAGGTTAGGTTAAATTAGGTTAGGCTAGGTTAGGTTAGGTTAGGTTGGGTTAGGTTAAGTTAGGTTAGGTTAGGTTAGGCTAGGTTAGGTTATGTTAGGTAAGGTTAGGTTAGGGTAGGTTCGGTTAGGTTAGGTTAGGTTAGGTTAAGTTAGGTTAAGTTAGGTTAGGTTAGGCTAGGTTAGGTTAGGTTAGGATAAGTTAGGTAAGGTTAGGTTAGGTTAGGTTAGGCTAGGTTAGGATAAGTTAGGTTAGGTTAGGTTAGGTTAGGTTAGGTTAGGTTAGGTTAGGTTATGTTAGGATAAGTTAGGTTAGGTTAGGCTAGGTTAGGGATGTGTGTGTGTGTGTGTCTGTGTGTGTGTGTGGGATGTGGGATGTGGGTGATGTGGGATGTGGGTGTTGTTGTCGAACTAGAGATACCGAAAAGACGTTATAAGTGGGTTGTTTTTGTGACTTTTTCTGATGTAGTGTGGCCCCTTATTAACTTTAATGAACTAAAAGGGTTAAAACGAGAAAAAAATGGGAGGTGTGGGTGTTGTGACTTTCTGATGAAAATAGATAAAACGAGAAAAAATTGTGGGTGTTGTGGGTTGTGGGTGTTGTGGGATGTGGGTGTTGATCTTAGTTTATGGTGATTTTGGTGGTGTTTTGAGTGTATTCAGTGGTGTTTTAGTATTCAGTGGTGTATTTGGGAGTACTCAAATGGTGTTTTTGGAAGTGTTTCAGTGTTGTTTGGAAATGTTCAAAGGTGTTCAAAGGTGTTTTGAGTGTGTTCAAATGTTGTTTTTTTGAAGGTGATCAAGGGTGTTCAAGGGTGTTTTGAAGGTGTTCAAAGGTGTTTTGAGGTTATTCAAAGGTGTTTTGAGTGTGTTCAAATGATTATGAGAGTGTTTTGAATGTGTTCAAAGGTGTTTTGAAGGTGTTCAAAGGTGTTTTGAAGGCGTTGAAGGGTGTTTTGAGTGTGTTCAAGGGTGTTTGAAGGTGTTGAAGGGTGTTTTGATTGAATTCAGCGGTGTTTTAGTAGTAATCAGTGGTGTAATTGGGAGTACTCAAAATGTGTTTTTTGGAAGTGTTTCAGTGTTGATTGGAAATGTTCAAAGGTGTTTTTGAAAGTGTTCAAGAGTGTTTTGAAGGTGTTCAAGGGTGTTTGAAGGTGTTGAAGGGTGTTTTGATTGAATTCAGCGGTGTTTTAGTAGTAATCAGTGGTGTAATTGGGAGTACTCAAATAGTGTTTTGGAAATGTTCATGGGTGTTGTGGGATGTGGGTGTTGTGGGTGTTGTTGTCGAACTAGAGATACCGAAAAAAAAATGTTATAAGTGGGTTGTTGTTGGGACTTTTTCTGATGAAATTAGCTAAAACGAGAAAAAATTGTGGGTTGTGGATGTTGTTGTTGTGACTTTCTGATGTACTGTGTCCCCTTATTAACTTTAATGAACTAAAAGGGTTAAAACGAGAAAAATTGTGGGTGTTGTGGGGTGTGTGTGCGTGTGTGTTAGGTGTCATAGAGATTTTTTTTTTTGTGAAAATCTTGGTTACAGTGATGACATTAGTTAAAACGAGTAAAATTTGTTGGTAATTGATGAGGGTAGTGTAGTCGAATTAGAGTTACCGATAAAAGATGATATAAGTGGGTTGTGATGAAATTAGTTTAAAAACGATATTCAAAGGTGTTTTGAAGGTGTTCAAGGGTGTTTATGTGAGTATTCAAATGATTATGAGAGTGTTTTTGGGGATGTTCAAAGTAAAGTGTTTGAGTTAGTTTTTGTGACTTTTTTTCTGATGTATTGTGTCCCCTTAATAACTTTTAATGAACTAAAAGGGTAAAAACGAGAAAATGCCTAGTCTGGAGACTGAGGGATGAGTTGTAATTTAATGAAATGTGTAAGTGCAGATAAATTAGAGATGTCAAATCTTATTTGGGAGTACTCAAATAGTGTTTTGGAAATGTTCAAAGGTGTTCAAAGGTGTTTTGAGTGTGTTCAAATGTTGTTTTTGAAGGTGTTCAAGGGTGTTTTGAAGGTGTTCAAGGGTGTTTTGAAGGTGTTCAAAGGTGTTTTGAGGTTATTCAAAGGTGTTTTGAAGGTGTTCAAGGGTGTTTTGAAGGTGTTCAAAGGTGTTTTGAGGTTATTCAAAGGTGTTTTGAAGGTGTTCAAGGGTGTTTATGTGAGTATTCAAAGGTGTTTTTTGAAGGTGTACAAATGATTATGAGAGTACTTATGAAGGTGTTCAAATGATGTGCAAGAGTACTTATGAAGGTGTTCTGGGAGTATTCAGAGGTGATTTTGGGGGTGTTCGAATGATGTTTTGGAGTATTTCAGTGTTGTTTGTAAATGTATAAAGGTATTTTTGTGAGTATTCAAATGATTTAAGAGAGTGTTTTGAAGGTGTTCAAAGTGAGGTGTGTGTGCGTATTAACTTCGTAATATGTAAAAATTGTGACTAGTGAATTTATCGAAAAGTGGTTATAAGTGTTGTGGTGACTTTCTGATGTACTGTGTCCCCTTATTAACTTTAATGAACTAAAAGGGTTAAAACGAGAAAAATTGGGGGTTATGAGTGAAAATTGTGAGGTGTTGGTTGGAGTGTGAGGGTTCGGGAGGGTGGGGAGGAGGTTACTTCGTGGGGGAGTGACCTGAGATGAAATAGTTAAAAAATGTCTAGACTTGTGTTGTAAAGAAATTGTGGGTATTAACGAAAA
The DNA here is from genome assembly GCF_038502225.1 of Cherax quadricarinatus. Lineage (NCBI taxonomy): Eukaryota > Metazoa > Arthropoda > Malacostraca > Decapoda > Parastacidae > Cherax > Cherax quadricarinatus. The sequence continues at coordinate 24,844 of NW_027195543.1, read as the reverse complement.
AATGTGCCTTTCTGATGTATTGTGTCCCCTTATTAACTTGAATGAACTAAAAGGATCGACAAGATTCAGCCTGTGTGCGCGTGAGGTCACTGACATAGGGGGTGACCTGATTCAACCTGTGTGCGCGTGACGTCACTGACATAGGGGGCGACCTGATTCAACCTGTGTGCGCGTGGTCCTTTTTAGTTCATTTAACTTAATGAGAGGAATACTGACGTCACACTCGTTTAGACCTGTAGTAAGCATGCCCCCATAGGAGGAGTTCATTTGAATGCTTTACCCCCAGAGGGGGGGAATCCAAAAAACCTTGATCCAAGGAGATGGAGTCTTGGTATTATCGAGAAATTTTGGGGTGGGAGTGAAAGTGAGAGGGGTAATCCAAAAATTTGACCCAAGGAGATGGAGACTTTCGAAAACCCCATAGGGGGGAATCCAAAAAAAAAACTTGATTCAAGGAGATGGAGAATTTCGAAAACCCCATAGGGGGGAATCCAAAAAAAAACTTGATCCAAGGAGATGGAGAATTTCGAAAACCCCATAGGGGGGATCCAAAAAACTTGTATTATCGAGAAATTTTTGGGGTTGGGGGGTGAAAGTGGGATGGGGATCCAAGGAGATGGAGACTTTGATATTGAGAAATTTTTTGGGGATGGGGGGTGAAAGGAGGGGTACCCAAAAAACTTGATCCGAGGAATTGGAGAATTTCGAAAACCCCATAGGGGGGAATCCAAAAAACTTGATCCGAGGAGATGGAGACTTTCGAAACCCCCATAGGGGGGAATCCAAAAACTTGGTAATATCGAGAAATTTTGGGATGGGGGTGAAAGTGAGAGGGGGAACCTCAAAAATTTTGATCTGAGGAGATGGAGAGCACAAGAAAATGAAATTCAAAAAAAATTCGAAAAAAATCGGAAAAAAATTCGAGGCGCGGGGGCGATCCGGATGACGCTGCAGAAGGCGCAGCAGAAGGCGCGGGCGGGGGTCGCGAAGGGCGCGGGCGGGCGCGCGGGCGGGGCGGGGCGCGCGGGCGGGCGCGCGGCGGGGGTCGCGAAGGGCGCGGGCGGGGCGCGCGGGCGGGCGCGCGGCGCGACGGCGGGGTCGCGAAGGGGGGGGGTCGTGGGCGGGGGTATTGGTTGGGGGGGTCAAGGGTGAGGTAGTCTCGAGGGCGAGGTCATGGTCAAAACCGGAAGTAACACCTAGGTGTGAAAAGGTGACCCTCCAGCTGCTGGTCCTAGACCGGAAGGGATGTCTCTGCCGCACGGTTTAGGGCTAAACCGGAAGGGATGCTCCAGCCGCATGCCTTTTTCCGGAAGGGATGCTCCAGCCGCTTTTATCACTACTTATATATATATATATATATATATATATATATATATATATATATATATATATATATATATATATATATATATATATATATATATATATATACATATATATTTATATATATATATATATATATATATATATATATATATATATATATATATATATATATATATATATATATATATATATATATATATATATATATATATATGTATATAAATAATTATTTTTACTATTATTATTATTATTATTATTATTATTATTATTAACACATAGGCTGTGTCCCACGAAGGCAGGGTAGCCCAAGAAAGAAACTCTTTCACCATCATTCACTCCATCACTGTCTTGCCAGAAGTGCACTTACACTCGAGTTATAAAATTGCAACACTAACACCCCTTCTTCAGAGTACAGACACTGTACTTCCCATCTCCACGACTTACGTCCAGCCTGCTGACTTCCCACACCTCCTCCTAATTTCCAAACAACGAACTCTCTGTATTATATTCACACCACACATTGCCCACAAACATGACATCTCCACTGCCTCCAGCCTTCTCCTTGTTGCAACATTCATTACCCATGCTTCACACCCATATAAGAGCGTTGGTATAACTATACTCTCATACATTCTTCTGCTTCCACGGACAAAGTTCTTTGTCTCCTCAGTCTCCAAAGTGCACCACTCACCTTTTTCCCTTCATCAGTTCGATGATTCACTTAATCTTTCATAGACCCATCTGCTGACACGTCCACTCCTAACTATCTGAATACATTCACCTCCTCCATACCCTCTCCCTCCAATCTGATTCACACATACACACACACATACACACAGCGGAGAAGAAAGTGATTGCATAGCGGGAACGCTTCACTCTGGAGGTCCCAAGGTGATAATTGCAGTGATGTATAACCCACCACAGAACAGCAGGAGGCCAAGGCAAGAGTATGACGAGAGCAATAGAGCGATGGTTGACACACTGGCTGCAGTGGCCAGAAGAGCTTATACATGCAGGGCAAAGCTCCTGATCATGGGCGACTTTAACCACAAGGAGATCGAATGGGAGAACTTGGAGCCACATGGGGGCCAAGATACATGGAGGGCTAAGATGATGGAGGTGGTACTGGAAAACTTCATGTACCAACACGTAAGGGACACTACAAGAGAGAGAGAAGAGGATGAACCAGCAAGACTGGACTTAGTATTCACCTTGAGTAGTGCAGATATCGAGGACATCACATATGAAAGACCCCTTGGGGCCAGCGATCATGTGGTTTTGAACTTCGAATACACAGTAGAGCTACAAGTGGAGGGGGAAGCAGGAAGGCCAGGACGAATGAAACCAAACTACAGGAAAGGGGACTACACAGGAATGAGGAACTTCCTGAATGAGGTTCAGTGGGACAGAGAACTGGCAGGGAAACCAGTTAATGAGATGATGGAATATGTAGTCACAATGTGCAAGGAGGCTGAGGAGAGGTTTGTACCCAAGGGTAACAGGAATAATGAAAAAGCCAGGATGAGCCCATGGTTCACTCAAAGATGCAAGGAGGCAAAAACCAAGTGTGCTAGGGAATGGAAGAAATATAGAAGGCAAAGGACCCAGGAGAATAAGGAGAGCAGTCGTAGAGCCAGAAACGAATATGCACAGATAAGAAGGGAGGCCCAACGTCAATATGAAAACGACATAGCAGCAAAAGCCAAATCTGACCCGAAGCTGTTATACAGCCACATCAGGAAGAAAACAACCGTCAAGGGCCAGGTAATCAGGCTAAGGAAGGAAGGAGGAGAGACAACAAGAAATGACAGTGAAGTATGTGAGGAACTCAACAAGAGATTCAAAGAAGTGTTCACAGAGGAGACAGAAGGGGCTCCAGAAAGACGGAGAGGTGGGGTACACCACCATGAGCTGGACACAGTACACACAACCGAGGAAGAAGTGAAGAGGCTTCTGAGTGAGCTAGATACCTCAAAGGCAATGGGGCCAGATAACATCTCCCCATGGGTATTGAGAGAGGGAGCAGAGGCGCTATGTGTACCCCTAACAACAATATTCAATACATCTATCGAAACAGGGAGATTGCCTGAGGCATGGAAGACAGCAAATGTGGTACCAATCTTTAAAAAAGGAGACAGACATGAAGCATTAAACTACAGACCAGTGTCACTGACATGTATAGCATGCAAAATCATGGAAAAAATTGTCAGGAGAAGAATGGTTGAACACCTAGAAAGGAATGATCTCATCACCAGCAGACAACATGGTTTCAGAGACGGGAAATCCTGTGTCACAAACCTACTGGAGTTCTATGACATGGTGACAGCAGTAAGCCAAGAGAGAGAAGGGTGGGTGGATTGCATTTTCTTAGACTGCAAGAAGGCGTTTGACACAGTACCACACAAGAGATTAGTGCAAAAACTGGAGGACCAAGCAGGAATAACAGGGAAGGCACTGCAATGGATCAGGGAATACTTGTCAGGAAGACAGCAGCGAGTAATGGTACGAGGAGAGGTGTCAGAGTGTGCACCTGTGACCAGCGGGGTCCCACAGGGGTCAGTCCTAGGACCAGTGCTGTTTCTGGTATTTGTGAACGACATGACGGAAGGAATAAACTCCGAGGTGTCAGTGTTTGCAGATGACGTGAAGTTGATGAGAAGAGTTCATTCGATCGAAGACCAGGCAGAAATACAAAGGGATCTGGACAGGCTGCAGACCTGATCCAACAACTAGCTCCTGGAGTTCAATCCCACCAAGTGCAAAGTCATGAGGATTGGGGAAGGGCAAAGAAGACCGCAGATGGAGTACAGTCTAGGGGGTCAGAGACTACAAACATCACTCAAGGAAAAAGATCTTGGGGAGAGTATAACACCAGGCACATCTCCTGAAGCGCACATCAACCAAATAACTGCTGCAGCATATGGGCGCCTGGCAAACCTCAGAACAGCATTCCGACATCTTAATAAGGAATCGTTCAGGACCCTGTACACCGTGTACGTTAGGCCCATATTGGAGTATGCGGCACCAGTTTGGAACCCACACCTAGCCAAGCACGTGAAGAAACTAGAGAAAGTGCAAAGGTTTGCAACAAGACTAGTCCCAGAGCTAAGAGGTATGTCCTATGAGGAGAGGTTAAGGGAAATCAACCTGACGACACTGGAGGACAGGAGAGATAGGGGGGACATGATAACGACTTACAAAATACTGAGAGGAATTGACAAGGTGGACAAAGACAGGATGTTCCAGAGATTGGACACAGTAACAAGGGGACACAGTTGGAAGCTGAAGACACAGATGAATCACAGGGATGTTAGGAAGTATTTCTTCAGCCACAGAGTAGTCAGGAAGTGGAATCGTTTGGGAAGCGATGTAGTGGAGGCAGGATCCATACATAGCTTTAAGCAGAGGTACGATAAAGCTCATGGTTCAGGGAGAGTGACCTAGTAGCGACCAGTGAAGAGGCGGGGCCAGGAGCTTGGACTCGATCCCTGCAACCTCAACTAGGTGAGTACAACTAGGTGAGTACACACACACATACACACACACACATACACACATACACACATACACACACACACACACACACACACACACATACACACACACATACACACACACACCCACACACACACACACACACACACACATACACACACACACACATACACACACACACACACACGCGCGCACACAAACACACAACTAATATATTTTAGATAACTTTACAATAATTTAATAATAAACAAACACAATAAAATAAAAAAATCATTAGGTTCACAATGATTTTTGCGAAATTATTGCATACACAAATTTTTCTCTTGCCATATTCAGCAAGAAGAGCGTTACTATTTAAGCCAAAATATCAAGTTTCACCTATTCGGCACGACTTATATATTGCTAGTGATCGGGGACAGAGACAATAACATTCACCAAGCCTCCCGGGACACTATGCAAATTTCTCTATTATTTAATTCACTAAACAATCATTTTGTAAACATCAGATACCCAGTAACACTGGACACGTCTCCAGCTGCCAGAAAACATCAGATACCCAGTAACACTGGACACGTCTCCAGCTGCCAGAAAACATCAGATACCCAGTAACACTGGACACGTCTCCAGCTGCCAGAAAACATCAGATACCCAGTAACACTGGACACGTCTCCAGCTGCCAGAAAACGTCAGATACCCAGTAACACTGGACACGTCTCCAGCTGCCAGAAAACATCAGATACCCAGTAACACTGGACACGTCTCCAGCTGCCAGAAAACATCAGATACCCAGTAACACTGGACACGTCTCCAGCTGCCAGAAAACATCAGATACCCAGTAACACTGGACACGTCTCCAGCTGCCAGAAAACATCAGATACCCAGTAACACTGGACACGTCTCCAGCTGCCAGAAAACATCAGATACCCAGTAACACTGGACACGTCTCCAGCTGCCAGAAAACATCAGATACCCAGTAACACTGGACACGTCTCCAGCTGCCAGAAAACATCAGATACCCAGTAACACTGGACACGTCTCCAGCTGCCAGAAAACATCAGATACCCAGTAACACTGGACACGTCTCCAGCTGCAAGAAAACATCAGATACCCAGTAACACTGGACACGTCTCCAGCTGCCAGAAAACATCAGATACCCAGTAACACTGGACACGTCTCCAGCTGCCAGAAAACATCAGATACCCAGTAACACTGGACACGTCTCCAGCTGCCAGAAAACATCAGATACCCAGTAACACTGGACACGTCTCCAGCTGCTAGAAAACATCAGATACCCAGTAACACTGGACACGTCTCCAGCTGCCAGAAAACATCAGATACCCAGTAACACTGGACACGTCTCCAGCTGCCAGAAAACATCAGATACCCAGTAACACTGGACACGTCTCCAGCTGCCAGAAAACATCAGATACCCAGTAACACTGGACACGTCTCCAGCTGCCAGAAAACATCAGATACCCAGTAACACTGGACACGTCTCCAGCTGCCAGAAAACATCAGATACCCAGTAACACTGGACACGTCTCCAGCTGCCAGAAAACATCAGATACCCAGTAACACTGGACACGTCTCCAGCTGCCAGAAAACATCAGATACCCAGTAACACTGGACACGTCTCCAGCTGCCAGAAAACATCAGATACCCAGTAACACTGGACACGTCTCCAGCTGCCAGAAAACATCAGATACCCAGTAACACTGGACACGTCTCCAGCTGCCAGAAAACATCAGATACCCAGTAACACTGGACACGTCTCCAGCTGCCAGAAAACATCAGATACCCAGTAACACTGGACACGTCTCCAGCTGCCAGAAAACATCAGATACCCAGTAACACTGGACACGTCTCCAGCTGCCAGAAAACATCAGATACCCAGTAACACTGGACACGTCTCCAGCTGCCAGAAAACATCAGATACCCAGTAACACTGGACACGTCTCCAGCTGCCAGAAAACATCAGATACCCAGTAACACTGGACACGTCTCCAGCTGCCAGAAAACGTCAGATACCCAGTAACACTGGACACGTCTCCAGCTGCCAGAAAACATCAGATACCCAGTAACACTGGACACGTCTCCAGCTGCCAGAAAACATCAGATACCCAGTAACACTGGACACGTCTCCAGCTGCCAGAAAACATCAGATACCCAGTAACACTGGACACGTCTCCAGCTGCCAGAAAACATCAGATACCCAGTAACACTGGACACGTCTCCAGCTGCCAGAAAACATCAGATACCCAGTAACACTGGACACGTCTCCAGCTGCTAGAAAACATCAGATACCCAGTAACACTGGACACGTCTCCAGCTGCCAGAAAACATCAGATACCCAGTAACACTGGACACGTCTCCAGCTGCCAGAAAACATCAGATACCCAGTAACACTGGACACGTCTCCAGCTCCCAGAAAACATCAGATACCCAGTAACACTGGACACGTCTCCAGCTGCCAGAAAACATCAGATACCCAGTAACACTGGACACGTCTCCAGCTGCCAGAAAACATCAGATACCCAGTAACACTGGACACGTCTCCAGCTGCTAGAAAACATCAGATACCCAGTAACACTGGACACGTCTCCAGCTGCCAGAAAACATCAGATACCCAGTAACACTGGACACGTCTCCAGCTGCCAGAAAACATCAGATACCCAGTAACACTGGACACGTCTCCAGCTCCCAGAAAACATCAGATACCCAGTAACACTGGACACGTCTCCAGCTGCCAGAAAACATCAGATACCCAGTAACACTGGACACGTCTCCAGCTGCCAGAAAACATCAGATACCCAGTAACACTGGACACGTCTCCAGCTGCCAGAAAACATCAGATACCCAATAACACTGGACACGTCTCCAGCTGCCAGAAAACATCAGATACCCAGTAACATTGGACACGTCTCCAGCTGCCAGAAAACATCAGATACCCAGTAACACTGGACACGTCTCCAGCTGCCAGAAAACATCAGATACCCAGTAACACTGGACACGTCTCCAGCTGCCAGAAAACATCAGATACCCAATAACACTGGACACGTCTCCAGCTGCCAGAAAACATCAGATACCCAGTAACACTGGACACGTCTCCAGCTGCCAGAAAACATCAGATACCCAGTAACACTGGACACGTCTCCAGCTGCCAGAAAACATCAGATACCCAGTAACACTGGACACGTCTCCAGCTGCCAGAAAACATCAGATACCCAGTAACACTGGACACGTCTCCAGCTGCCAGAAAACATCAGATTCCGAGTAACACTGGAGACGTCTCCAACTGCCAGAAAACATCAGATACCCAGTAACACTGGACACGTCTCCAGCTGCCAGAAAACATCAGATACCCAGTAACACTGGACACGTCTCCAGCTGCCAGAAAACATCAGATACCCAATAACACTGAACACGTCTCCAGCTGCCAGAAAACATCAGATACCCAGTAACACTGGACACGTCTCCAGCTGCCAGAAAACATCAGATACCCAGTAACACTGGACACGTCTCCAGCTGCCAGAAAACATCAGATACCCAGTAACACTGGACACGTCTCTAGCTGCCAGAAAACATCAGATACCCAGTAACACTGGACACGTCTCCAGCTGCCAGAAAACATCAGATACCCAGTAACACTGGACACGTCTCCAGTTGCCAGAAAACATCAGATACCCAGTAACACTGGACACGTCTCCAGCTGCCAGAAAACATCAGATACCCAGTAACACTGGACACGTCTCCAGCTGCCAGAAAACATCAGATACCCAGTAACACTGGACACGTCTCCAGCTGCCAGAAAACATCAGATACCCAGTAACACTGGACACGTCTCCAGCTGCCAGAAAACATCAGATACCCAGTAACACTGGACACGCCTCCAGCTGCCAGAAAACATCAGATACCCAGTAACACTGGACACGTCTCCAGCTGCCAGAAAACATCAGATACCAAGTAACACTGGACACGTCTCCAGCTGCCAGAAAACGTCAGATACCCAGTAACACTGGACACGTCTCCAGCTCCCAGAAAACATCAGATACCCAGTAACACTGGACACGTCTCCAGCTGCCAGAAAACATCAGATACCCAGTAACACTGGACACGTCTCCAGCTGCCAGAAAACATCAGATACCCAGTAACACTGGACACGTCTCCAGCTGCCAGAAAACATCAGATACCCAGTAACACTGGACACGTCTCCAGCTGCCAGAAAACATCAGATACCCAGTAACACTGGACACGTCTCCAGCTGCCAGAAAACATCAGATACCCAGTAACACTGGACACGTCTCCAGCTGCCAGAAAACATCAGATACCCAGTAACACTGGACACGTCTCCAGCTGCCAGAAAACATCAGATACCCAGTAACACTGGACACGTCTCCAGCTGCCAGAAAACATCAGATATCCAGTAACACTGGACACGTCTCCAGCTGCCAGAAAACATCAGATACCCAGTAACACTGGACACATCTCCAGCTGCCAGAAAACATCAGATACCCAGTAACACTGGACACGTCTCCAGCTGCCAGAAAACATCAGATACCCAGTAACACTGGACACGTCTCCAGCTGCAAGAAAACATCAGATACCCAGTAACACTGGACACGTCTCCAGCTGCCAGAAAACATCAGATACCCAGTAACACTGGACACGTCTCCAGCTGCCAGAAAACATCAGATACCCAGTAACACTGGACACGTCTCCAGCTGCAAGAAAACATCAGATACCCAGTAACACTGGACACGTCTCCAGCTGCCAGAAAACATCAGATACCCAGTAACACTGGACACGTCACCAGCTGCCAGAAAACATCAGATACCCAGTAACACTGGACACGTCTCCCGCTGCCAGAAAACATCAGATACCCAGTAACACTGGACACGTCTCCAGCTGCCAGAAAACATCAGATACCCAGTAACACTGGACACGTCTCCAGCTGCCAGAAAACATCAGATACCCAGTAACACTGGACACGTCTCCAGCTGCCAGAAAACATCAGATACCTAGTAACACTGGACACGTCTCCAGCTGCCAGAAAACATCAGATACCCAGAAACACTGGACACGTCTCCAGCTGCCAGAAAACATCAGATACCCAGTAACACTGGACACGTCTCCAGCTGCCAGAAAACATCAGATACCCAGTAACACTGGACACGTCTCCAGCTGCAAGAAAACATCAGATACCCAGTAACACTGGACACGTCTCCAGCTGCCAGAAAACATCAGATACCCAGTAACACTGGACACGTCTCCAGCTGCCAGAAAACATCAGATACCCAGTAACACTGGACACGTCTCCAGCTGCCAGAAAACATCAGATACCCAGTAACACTGGACACGTCTCCAGCTGCCAGAAAACATCAGATACCCAGTAACACTGGACACGTCTCCAGCTGCCAGAAAACATCAGATACCCAGTAACTCTGGAAACGTCTCCAGCTGCCAGAATATTCGTGGCTCTGGAAATACCAGTCTTCACTAGCAGTACAGATTTTAAAGCATCAAGAGAGTAAAGTGGTTTCAGGCAAACACAACACTGGATCTGATCGGTGATGGAACCAGTGACATTTACCAAGAATGTCCACACAGTAGGTAAATTACTCGACGCCTTCATCAAATAGGATACCAAGCTACTGTTACCATCACAGTGTTATGATACCAGTACAATGTGCAGGTATGAGTACAATGTTGAGGTAGCAGTACAGGACTGAGGTAAAAGAACGGTGCCGAGGTACCAGTACGATATTCAGGTACCTGTACGGTGTTCAGGTACCAGTAAATTGTTGAGTTACCAGTACGGTGTTGACGTACCAGTACGGTGTTGAGGCACCAGTACGGTGTTGAGGTACCAGTACGGTATTCAGGTACAAGAACGGTGTTCAGATACCAGTAAGCGTTGAGGTGCCAGTACGGTGTGGAGGTACCAGTACGGTGTTGAGGTACCAGTACGGTGTTGAGGCACCAGTACGGTGTTGATGTACCATTACGGTGTTGAGTTACCAGTAGAGTGTTGTGATACCAGAATAGTGTCGAGGTACCGGTACGGTGTTGAGGTACCGGTACGGTGTTAAGGTAACAGTACGGTGTTGAGGTACCAGTACAGTGTTGAGGTACTCGTACGGTGTTGAGGTACCGGTACGGTGTTAAGGTACCAGTACAGTGTTGTGGTACCAGTACAGTGTTGAGATACCGATACGGTGTTAAGGTAGCAGTACAGTGTTGTGGTACCAGTACAGTGTTGAGGTACCAGTACAATGTTGAGGTACCAGTACAGTGTTGAGGTACCAGTACAATGTTGAGTTACCAGTACAGTGCTGAGGTATCAGTACATTTTTCAGGTACCAGTACAGTGTTGAGGACCCAGTACAGTGTTGAGGTACCAGTACGGTGCTGAGGTACCAGTACAGTGTTAAGGTATCAATACAGTGTTGAGGTACCAGTACAGTGTTCAGGTACGAGAACAGTGTTCAGGTACCAGTACAGTGTTCAGGTGCCAGTACAGTGTTCAGGTACCAGTACAGTGTTAAGGAAACCAGTACAGTGTTCAGGTACCAGTACAGTGTTCAGGAACCAATACAGTGTTCAGGTACCAGTACAGCGTTGAGGTACCAGTACAGTGTTCAGGTACCAGGACAGTGTTAAGGAAACCAGTACAGTGTTCAGGTACCAGTGCAGTGTTGAGGTACCAGTACAGTGTTCAGGTACCAGTACAGTGTTGAGGTACCAGTACAGTGTTCAGGTACCAGTGCAGTGTTGAGGTACCAGTACAGTTTTCAGGTACCAGTACAGTGTTGAGGTACCAGTACAGTGTTCAGGTACCAGTACAGTGTTGAGGTACCAGTACAGTGTTCAGGTACCAGTACAGTGTTGAGGTATCAGTACAGTGTTGAGGTACCAGTACAGTGTTGAGGTACCAGTACAGTGTTGAGGTACCAGTACAGTGTTCAGATACCAGTACAGTGCTCAGGTACAAGTACAGTGTTCAGTTACCAGTACAGTGTTCAAATACCAGTACAGTGTTGAGGTACCAGTACAGTGTTGAGGTATCAGAACAGTGTTGAGGTGTCAGTACAGTGTTGAGGTACCAGTACAGTGTTGAGGTACCAGTACAGTGTTGAGGTACCAGTACAGTGTTGAGGTATCAGAACAGTGTTCAGGTACCAGTACAGTGTTGAGGTACCAGTACAGTGTTGAGGTACCAGTACAGTGTTGATGTACCAGTACAGTGTTGAGGTACCAGTACGGTGTTGAGGTACCAGTACAGTGTTCAGGTACCAGTACAGTGTTGAGGTACCAGCAAGGTGTTGAGGTACCAGTACAGTGTTGAGGTGCCAGTACAGTGTTCAGGTACCAGTATGGTGTTGAGGTACCAATACAGAGTTAAAGTACCAGTACAGTGTTGAGGTACCAGAACAGTGTTAAGGTACCAGTACTGTGTTTAGGAACCAGTACGGGGTTGAGGTGCCAGTACGGTGTTGAGGTACCAGTACGGTGTTGATGTACCAGTACGGTGTTTAGGTACCAGTACGGTGTTGAGGTACTAGTATTGTGTTGAGGTACCAGTACGGTGTTGATGTAGCAGTACAGTGTTAAGGTACCAGTACAGTGTTGAGGTACCAGTAAGGTGTTGAGGTACCAGTACGGTGTTGAGGTACCAGTACGGTGCTGAGGTACCAGTACAGTGTTCAAGTACCAGTACAGTGTTGAGGTACCAGTAAGGTGTTGAGGTACCAGTACCGTGTTGAGGTACCAGTACAGTGTTCAAGTACCAGTACAGTGTTAAGGTACCAGTAAGGTGTTGAGGTACCAGTACAGTGTTGAGGTACCAGTAAGGTGTTGAGGTACCAGTAAGGTGTTGAGGTACCAGTACGATGTTGAAGTACCAGTACAGTGTTGAGGTACCAGTACGGTGTTGAGGTACCAGTACAATGTTGAGGTACCAGTACAGTGTTAAGGTACCAGTACAGTGTTGAAGTACCAGTACAGTGTTGAGGTACCAGTACGGTATTGAGGTACCAGTACAATGTTGAGGTACCAGTACAGAGTTGAGGTGCCAGTACGGTGTTGAGGTACCAGTACGGTGTTGAGGTACCAGTACAGTGTTGATATACCAGTACAGTGTTGAGGTACCAGTACAGTGCTCAGGTATCAGTACAGTGTTGAGGTGCCAGTACAGTGTTGAGGTACCAGTACAGTGTTGAGGTACCAGTACAGTGTTGAGGTACCAGAACAGTGTTGAGGTACCAGTACAGTGTTGAGGTACCAGTATAGTGTTGAGGTGCCAGTACGGTGTTGAGGTACCAGCACAGTGTTGAAGTACCAGTACAGTGTTGAGGTACCAGTACAGTGTTGAAGTACCAGTATGTATAATGTTCGCCAAGACCGTAGTCCTGGCACGGGTCTCAATCTTGCGATGACCCGTCTCTTTCTCCCAAGGGAGAAAGGTTTCTACAACGATGCGACATGTGCTGTTCAAGCACTCTTCTGGTCAGTTCAACTGGTGCATCCTAACTATGGACACTAGCGAGGAGGAGGATATGTCTTTATCACAGGTAACAGCTTGTCTGGTTCGTTGACTCCATGGTACACTAGTGTGGCCGCAGTCATCTCTGGGTCCTCTTCGGGAGGGAATATCACTCCTAGTTGCCTGCGGAGCGTCTCAGTAACTTCACACTCCAGAAGATAGTGTGTTATTGGCCGCTGGACAACGTGCTGACAGTACTGGCACATCTCCTCAGCCTTGTCTACCATCATCATGGCTGTGGGAAAGCCCAAACGAAGCCGATGGATGGCGGTACACTGCGCTCTGGACCAGCTTCTATCATATGGAGGGGGTTCTCCCTGAGTCGCTGCTCGGTACCACTGTTGAGATGGGGTATCACCTAAGACCTCCCCCATAAGTTTCATGGCTCTGGCAGCCACCAGTTTGGTCTGTCGTAGGCTGATTGGGACAGTAATCCCAACATGTGGATAGTCTGTTGCTGCGTTGGCTGCATCATCTGCCGCCTCATTTCCCCGGATGCCAGCAAGGCTGGGGATCCAGTTCAATGTCGATCTGTTACCCTGAACTTCTAAGGCTGTCATTATGCTCAGGATCGATGTGATGAGGTGAACATTGTCCTGTGGTTGAGGACCAGTACAGTGTTGAGGTACAAATACAGTATCATGGTACCAGTACATTGTTGAGGTACCAGTACAATGTTGAGGTACCAGTACAATTTTGAGGTACCAGTACAGTGTTGTGTTGCCAGTAAGGTGTAGTGGTACCAGTACGGTGTTGAGGTACCAGTACAGTGTTGAGGTACCAGTACAGTGTTCAGGTACCAGTACGGTGTTGAGGTACCAGTACAGTGTTGAGGTGCCAGTACAGTGTTGAGGTACCAGTACAGTGTTGAGATACCAGTACAGTGTTGATATACCAGCACAGAGTTGAGGTACCAGTACGGTGTTGAGGTACCAGTACAGTGTTGAGGTGCCAGTACAGTGTTGAGGTAGCAGTACAGTGTTGAGATACCAGTACAGTGTTGATATACCAGTACAGTGTTGAGGTACCAGTACGGTGTTGATGTACCAATACAGTGTTGAGGTGCCAGTACAGCGTTGAGATACCAGTTCGGTGTTGAGATACCAGTACGGTGTTGAGGTACCAGTACAGTGTGGAGACACCAGTACAGTGTTGAGATACCAGTACGGTGTTGAGATACCAGTACGGTGTTAGATACTAGTACGGTGTTGAGGTGCCAGTACGGTGTTGAGGTACCAGTACAGTGTTGAGGTACCAGTACAGTGTTGAGATACCAGTACAGTGTTGAGATACCAGTACAGTGTTGAGATACCAGTACAGTGTTGAGGTACCAGTACAGTGTTGAGGTACCAGTACGGTGTCACTGTTCTTCACCTCAACATCTTGTAACATTACCAGTTAACGTAGCAAACTCCCCAATACACTGAGAATATATTAAACTTGTCTGTGTCTCACAATATTCCTCCAAACATTAAGAAGCTTCTGACGTCACTCACATTGGTTTTAGTTGTTATGAAGTTTTTTACTCTATCGCACTCGATATTGTGTCTAGCACCAGCTAGTGCCACTGTGGCACCGAGGTGAACCCAGTGCCTAGCACCCACTAATGCCACTGTGACCTCGAGGTGAATCCAGTGCCAAGCACCCACTAGAGCCACTGTGGCACCGAGTTGAACCCACTGCCAAGCACCCACTAGAGCCACTGTGGCACCGAGGTGAACCCAGTGCCTAGCACCCACTAATGCCACTGTGACCTCGAGGTGAATCCAGTGCCAAGCACCCACTAGAGCCACTGTGGCACCGAGGTGAACCCAGTGTCTAGCACCCACTAGTGCCACTGTGGCACTGAGGTGAACCCTCTGCCAAGCACCCACTAGATGCCACTGTGGCACCGAGTTGAACCCACTTCCAAGCACCCACTAGAGCCACTGTGGCACCGAGTTGAACCAACTGCCAAGCATCCACTAGTGCCACTGTGGCACCGACGTGAACCCAGTGCCTAGCACGCACTAGTGCCACTGTGACCCCGAGGTGAACCAGTGCCAAGCACCCACTAGTGCTACTGTGGCACCGAGAGGAGCCCAGTGCCTAGCACCCGCTAGTGCCACTGTGACACCGAGGTCAAGCCAGTGTCTAGCACCCACTAGTGCCACTGGGGAAGAGAAGTGAACCCAGTGGGAGCTACATTCAGCCTCAATGTTGTGGACGACAGGGTTGTGAGGATACGATTTCTAATAGGTGTTCAACCCTATCGATTACACGGGATTATTAAGACTGCATAACACCACTCAGTGTGTATACTGTGTGATATTCACCACTCAGTGTGTATACTGTGTGATATTCACCACTCAGTGTGTATACTGTGTGATATTCACCACTCAGTGTGTATACTGTGTGATATTCACCACTCAGTGTGGATACTGTGTAATATTCACCACTCAGTGTGTGTATACTGTGTGATATTCACCACTCAGTGTGGATACTGTGTAATATTCACCACTCAGTGTGTATACTGTGTAATATTCACCACTCAGTGTGTATACTGTGTGATATTCACCACTCAGTGTGCATACTGTGTAATATTCACCACTCAGTGTGTATACTGTGTAATATTCACCACTCAGTATGTATACTGTGTAATATTCACCACTCAGTGTGTATACTGTGTAATATTCACCACTCAGTGTGTATACTGTGTAATATTCACCACTCAGTGTGCATACTGTGTGATATTCACCACTCAGTGTGCATACTGTGTAATATTCACCACTCAGTGTGCATACTGTGTGATATTCACCACTCAGTGTGTATACTGTGTGATATTCACCACTCAGTGTGTATACTGTGGGATATTCACCACTCAGTGTGTATACTGTGTGATATTCACCACTCAGTGTGTATACTGTGATATTCACCACTCAGTGTGTATACTGTGTAATATTCACCACTCAGTGTGCATACTGTGTAATATTCACCACTCAGTGTGTATACTGTGTGATATTCACCACTCAGTGTGTATACTGTGTAATATTCACCACTCAGTGTGCATACTGTGTAATATTCACCACTCAGTGTGTATACTGTGTGATATTCACCACTCAGTGTGCATACTGTGTGATATTTACCACTCAGTGTGTATACTGTGTGATATTCACCACTCAGTGTGTATACTGTGTAATATTCACCACTCAGTGTGTATACTGTGTAATATTCACCACTCAGTGTGTATACTGTGTGATATTCACCACTCAGTGTGTATACTGTGTGATATTCACCACTCAGTGTGTATACTGTGTGATATTCACCACTCAGTATATCTGAGGGAAAAGATTACTTGAAGAAAATGAGATAGAAGGAAAAAGGAGAAACAAAACTGGTGATAGAGAGAGAAATAAGACCCAAGTGACAAATAAAGACGTAACCAGAAGAGAAAGAAGAATAAGTGAAAGGATGGAGAGGATGAGGCAAAGATTAAAACGAAGACAAGCAAGGAAAAAAAACAGAATAATGGAAACAGTAGGAAAAAGAGACGTTGAAGGTGACGGAAGAAAACTGTATTCACGATAAAATATCGAAATTGTGTTTGTGTTGTAATATGTAAATATTATATGTATCCATAAGACGCTTCAGCAGAACCACAGAAACAAGAACTCTCTTAAATCTGCATATGAAGTGGAAATATTCCCTGAGAGCCGAGTCCTTTGTGCTGGTTATTCCCTACTAGTGGTGGTGGTAGTGCTGGTAGTGCTGGTAGTACTGGTAGTGGTGGTAGTGGTGGTAGTGGTGGTAGTGGTGGTAGTACTGGTAGTGCTGGTAGTGGTGGTAGTGGTGGTAGTGGTGGTAGTACTGGTAGTGGTGGTAGTACTGGTAGTGGTGGTAGTACTGGTAGTGGTGGTAGTGGTGGTAGTACTGGTAGTGGTGGTAGTGGTGGTAGTACTGGTAGTGGTGGTAGTGCTGGTAGTACTGGTAGTGGTGGTAGTGGTTGTAGTGGTGGTAGTGGAGGTAGTGGTGGTAGTTGTGGTAGTGGTGGTAGTGGTGGTAGTGGTGGTAGTACTGGTAGTGGTGGTAGTGGTGGTAGTGGTGGTAGTTGTGGTAGTTGTGGTAGTGGTGGTAGTGGTGGTAGTACTGGTAGTGGTGGTAGTTGTGGTAGTGGTGGTAGTGGTGGTAGTACTGGTAGTGGTGGTAGTGGAGGTAGTGGTGGTAGTTGTGGTAGTGGTGGTAGTGGTGGTAGTGGTGGTAGTACTGGTAGTGGTGGTAGTGGTGGTAGTGGTGGTAGTTGTGGTAGTTGTGGTAGTGGTGGTAGAGTTGGTATTACTAGTAGTGGTGATAGTGGTGGTTGTACTGGTAGTATTGGTAGTACTGGTAGTGGTGGAAGTGGTGGTAGTGGTGGTAGTACTGGTAGTGGTGGTAGTGGTGGTAGTTGTGGTAGTGGTGGTAGTGGTGGTAGTGGTGGTAGTGGTGGTAGTACTGGTAGTGGTGGTAGTGGTGGTAGTACTGGTAGTGGTGGTAGTGCTGGTAGTACTGGTAGTGGTGGTAGTGGTGGTAGTTGTGGTAGTTGTGGTAGTGGTGGTAGTGGTGGTAGTGGTGGTAGTACTGGTAGTGGTGGTAGTGGTGGTAGTACTGGTAGTGCTGGTAGTGCTGGTAGTACTGGTAGTGGTGGTAGTGGTGGTAGTGGTGGTAGTTGTATTAGTGGTGGTAGTGGTGGTAGTGGTGGTAGTGGTGGTAGTACTGGTAGTGGTGGAAGTGTTGGTAATGGTGATAGTACTGGTAGTGGTGGTACTACTGGTAGTGGTGGTAGTGGTGGTAATGGTGGTAGTGGTGGTAGTGCTGGTAGTGCTGGTAGTACTGGTAGTGGTGGTAGTGGTGGTAGTGGTGGTAGTTGTGGTAGTGGTGGTAGTGGTGGTAGTGGTGGTAGTACTGGTAGTGGTGGTAGTTGTGGTAGTGGTGGGAGTACTGGTAGTACTGGTATTGGTGGTAATGGTGATTGTAGTGGTAGTGGTAGTGGTGGTAGTGGTGGTAGTACTGCTAGTACTGGTAGTACTGGTATTGGTGGTAATGGTGGTTGTAGTGGTAGTGGTAGTGGTGGTAGCGGTGGTAGTACTGCTAGTACTGGTAGTACTGGTATTGGTGGTAATGGTGATTGTAGTGGTAGTGGTAGTGGTGGTAATGGTGGTAGTGCTACTAGTGGTGGTAGTGGTGGCAGTGGTGGTAGTGGTGGTAGTACTGGTAGTGCTGGTAGTGGTGGTAGTGGTGGTAGTGGTGGTAGTTATGGTAGTGCTGGTAGTGCTGGTAGTACTGGTAGTACTGGTATTGGTGGTAATGGTGGTTGTAGTGGTAGTGGTAGTGGTGGTAATGGTGGTAGTGCTGCTAGTGGTGGTAGTGGTGGCAGTGGTGGTAGTGCTGCTAGTGGTGGTAGTGGTGGTAGTTGTTACAAAAAACGAGATATCTAATAATGATAGAGATCTCCAGGTAATACTAGAAGGTACTGCCCTTCTAGCATCCAGCCTGTTGCTGGATTTTAGTAACAAGTAGTCAGTATCCTGGTCCAATTATCCATTAGAATTCAATAATAATTAATAGTGCTTCAGGATTACAACTGGTAGATTACTAACTAGAGAAATTAAAATTTAATAAATTTATTAAGTTGTCTAGGCGTATATCAAATTAAATTAAATCAATATCAACAAAATAACAATAATCACTTCTCTCGTGTACAGTAGTATTGTGCTGAAAGCACATATTTATGTCTTAAGTACCGTCTGGTACATTAACATTTAATAATACAATATACAAATAAGTTTGTGTGTGTGTGTGTAAGTGCTCTAAGTAGTTCACTATGTCTCACGACTCGACTAGACTTAAGCAAGTGACTGACAAAGTCCTCTCATAAACTAACTTCTTGACTGTTGCAACCCCTGAATGGGTTGCAATATATATAATGTGTATTATGATTATGAATATAATGTATATTACCTTTTCATATAATTTTATACTGCTTATATTTGCGATAATAGCTAAATCGTGAATATATTGCTTTATAATATTATTTGACTTAGTTACCTGTTGTTAGGTAGGATGTAACATATTATGTGCTCAGTTCAAGTCTTGATTGTCTAACTACTGTAATTATCGCTCTTTGCTCGTTAGACTGCCGGCTTCTGTTTCTGAGCTGCAGCTGTCCACGGAGCTATCACGTGATCGAGGGGGGGGTGTCCTCACCTCGCCTGAAGTATTCAGTCTGGTCTAGACTCGCTGGGTGGTTGGACGTATTCCAGACAAAGTGCCTAAATCTCCCTTATAGGCCCTTGTTGGAAGACCGTCTCTTGTCTCATTATTGTTAGTTCTGTGAGACTCTGTTCACAGAACATTGTATAGACTTAGTGATTTTCGACGTTGTACTGAGGTTGTGTGTCTCATAGACACTCTGAGCAACTCAGGTCCTGAGCTGTAGCTTCTGACCTAACTTGTACTGGTATCTGTGTATTATCACAGTCGGGGATTTTCTTATGCTGAATTTAGATTCAGTAGTATGGGAGTTTTGTGACTTTTGTGGAGGATCTGCTGATGGTCCGTACTAAGTGTCGTTATATTATCTCCTTGTTCCTGATTCTGTGTCGCAGTTGCTTGTTATATTGCTATTGGGTTTAGCATTCTTTTTGTTGTTCAAGCAGACTGTTCTGATTGCCAGTTAGTCAAGAAATTAGTTTATTTGAGGACTTTGTCAGTCACTTGTTTAAGTCTAGTTGAGTCGTGAGACATAGCAAACTACTTAGAGCACTTACACACATACACACTTGTACATATTTGTAATATCTTATTAAATGTTAATGTACCAGACGGTACTTAAGAATTATAAATGTGATATGTGCTTTCAGCACAATAATATTGTAAACGAGAGAAGTGATATTATTTTAATTACTGTGAATAATTTAATTTAATTTGATATAAGCCTAGACAACTTAATGACTAATAAATTTATTAAATTTTAATTTCTCTAGTTAGTAGCCTACCAGTTGTAATCCTGAAGCACTATTGAATCATACTGAATTCTAATGGATAATTGGACAAGGATACTGACTAATTGTTACAAAAACCCAGTAACAGGCTGGATGCTAGAAGGGCAGTCCTTTCTAGTATTCACTGGAGATCTCTAAGCTTTTAGAATCGCGTTTTCTGTAACAAATGGGGGCCTGTCCGGGAGGCTCTTGATCCAAGGTGTTGGAAAAATTGTCTAGTTTGACATAGTAGTAACTCTATGATCAAACACTTTGAGTACTTTCCTAATCTGAAGACTTTGAGTTTAGTCTTGTACAGCATACCAGGTGGATGTATGTACTTGACTGAGTCTCTTGATCCAAGGAGATGGAAATACTGTTAATGAGTTCTATTTCTAAGACATCCAACACTAAAATTACTATTAGGATTATAGTTTCCCATAATCACTCTCTCGTAGTACATTTATTTTTGTGATGTATGCCAGAGTGAAACAATTAATTGATACTCTGACTTTGTCTGAGTTAAGTACATTAAAACTTCAGACGTGTTGGCAAGTAGCCAAATACCTCGGTGTGACGTATAACAGGAATTACACCGCAGAAACTGTCAGAGCGTTAATTCAAGATATATTGTTTCCTGCTCATACAGAGATGTCTGATTATGATTCAGATTCAGAAACCCTAGTGTCACAATTAGGAAGTATGACTCTATTTGATGAAGAAGAAAGAGGAACTAAGGCAGAAGTGAGCCTAGTGTCTGAGCGTAGTGTAGCTCAGTTCTCGCTCACGCCTTTCCTCCTAACTGTTAGTATGACGCAGCCACAAACTAGTACAGTGTATGCTACACCTGTATCTACTTATCCTAGACCAGATCTAGACTCTCTAGAGACGCCTGAACGAGGTGCCCGACCTAAGGACCGTTCAGACCACGTTAGATTCCTTACTCCTCCATTACCCACTGGTCCTATCTCTCAGGAACAGTTTGAGAGGTTTGAACGCCTCATTATGTTGCAGACTGCACAAATAGAGGCACAGAGGAAATTGAACGAAGAAGATTTCCAAAGAGAAAATGTTCTCTGGGAAGACAACAGACTGATAGATCACAGGACACATTTAATGTGCAGAAAGCTGCATCCATGGTTCCTAAGTTTTTTGAAAGTGACTTAGACACCTATTTTTATGTGTTTGAGAACCAGGCACGTGCTATGAACTGGCCACTTAAGCACTGGGCTACCTTGTTGCACACAGCTTTGACAGGAAGTGCTCAAACTTGTACTGCTGCTTTACCATTTGCCAAGTACATTAGTTATGACGCTGTCAAGCAAACTATTCTAGAGACGTATAACTTGTTACCTGTAAGTTATCAAAGCGCATTTCGTATGTTACAACGACGACAAGATCAAACTTGTGTAGAATTTGCTCGTGAGAAAAAAGTTGCATTTGAGAGGTGGTGTAGGTCTGCCAAGTGTAACATCTATGACAGCCTTGTTCAGTTGTTACTACATGAAGAGTTTAACAACTGTATGTCTGCTGACATACAACAATATCTGATCGATCATACTACCTCGGATATTCTGGAAACTGCAGCATTAGCAGACAATTACGAGATTTCTCACGAACTTATACGTACTAACACACACAGAAACAAGGTAACTAAAAGTTGTCATAGAAGTTGGCAACCTAAATCAGCTGCTCATTTCCGGCCTGATGTACCTGCTACTGTAACTTCTCGTACCTTTACCAGGAAAACTCAATCTGTCTCTGTGGCTAGACAGAAGTCTGATATCGAGAAGAAGAAAGTTAAATGTACCTATTGTAATAGAAAAGGACATGCTAGAGAGTATTGCTATAAGTTGGAAAGAGATGCGAGAAACAGTCGTGCGGCTGGCGCCCCCACTTAAGTCGTATCCTCTTCCGAGCAACAAAGGCACCAAAATCCTAGTAATACCTCGGATCCTACTGTTTTAGATAATGTTACTCAGGACA